>NC_060176.1:25573281-25873281 GCF_021184085.1 Oncorhynchus gorbuscha | reverse complement strand
CTGAATGCCTTCAGCGGAAATAACGGAACCGAGAAAAGTAACGGAGGAGACATGAAAAGAGCACTTCTCAGCCTTTACGTAGAGACAATTCTCTAAAAGGCGCTGTAGAACACGTCGAACGTGCTGAACATGAATCTCGAGTGACGGAGAAAAATCAGGATATCGTCAAGATAGACAAAAACAAAAATGTTCAGCATGTCTCTCAGAACATCATTAACTAATGCCTGAAAAACAGCTGGCGCATTGGCGAGACCGAACGGCAGAACCCGGTACTCAAAATGCCCTAACGGAGTGTTAAACGCCGTTTTCCACTCGTCCCCCTCTCTGATGCGCACGAGATGGTAAGCGTTACGAAGGTCCAACTTAGTAAAGCACCTGGCTCCCTGCAGAATCTCGAAGGCTGATGACATAAGGGGAAGCGGATAACGATTCTTAACCGTTATGTCATTCAGCCCTCGATAATCCACGCAGGGGCGCAGAGTACCGTCCTTCTTCTTAACAAAAAGAACCCCGCCCCGGCCGGAGAAGAAGAAGGCACTATGGTACCGGCGTCAAGAGACACAGACAAATAATCCTCGAGAGCCTTACGTTCGGGAGCCGACAGAGAGTATAGTCTACCTCGAGGAGGCGTGGTCCCTGGAAGGAGATCAATACTACAATCATACGACCGGTGAGGAGGAAGGGAGTTGGCTCGGGACCGACTGAAGACCGTGCGCAGATCATGATATTCCTCCGGCACTCCTGTCAAATCGCCAGGTTCCTCCTGAGAAGTAGGGAGAGAAGAAACGGGAGGGATGGCAGACATTAAACACTTCACATGACAAGAAACGTTCCAGGATAGGATAGAATTACTAGACCAATTAATAGAAGGATTATGACATACTAGCCAGGGATGACCCAAAACAACAGGTGTAAACGGTGAACGGAAAATCAAAAAAGAAATAGTCTCACAGTGGTTACCAGATACTGTGAGAGTTAAAGGTAGTGTCTCAAATTTGATACTGGGAAGATGACTACCATCTAAGGCAAACATGGGCGTAGGCTTGTCTAACGGTCTGAAAGGAATGTTATGTTTCCGAACCCATGCTTCGTCCATGAAACAACCCTCAGCCCCAGAGTCAATCAAGGCACTGCATGTAGCACCCGAACCGGTCCAGCGTAGATGGACCGACATAGTAGTACAAGATCTAGATGAAGGGACCTGAGTAGTAGCGCTCACCAGTAGCCCTCCGCTTACTGATGGGCTCTGGCCTCTTACTGGACATGAATTAACAAAATGTCCAGCAACTCCGCAATAGAGGCACAGGCGGTTGGTGATCCTCCGTTCCCTCTCCTTAGTCGAGATGCGAATCCCTCCCAGCTGCATGGGCTCAGTCTCAAAGCCAGAGGAGGGAGATGGTTGCGATGCGGAGCAGGGAAACACCGTTGATGCGAGCTCTCTTCCACGAGCCCGGTGACGAAGATCTACCCGTCGTTCTATGCGGATGGCGAGAGCAATCAAAGAGTCCACATCTGAAGGAACCTCCCGGGAGAGAATCTCATCCTTAACCAATGCGTGGAGTCCCTCCAGAAAACGAGCGAGCAGCGCCGGCTCGTTCCACTCACTAGAGGCAGCAAGAGTGCGAAACTCAATGGAATAATCCGTTATGGACCGTTCACCTTGGCATAAGGAAGCCAGGGCCCTAGAAGCCTCCCCACCAAAAACTGAACGGTCAAAAACCCGAATCATCTCCTCTTTAAAGTTCTGGAATTTGTTAGAGCAATCAGCCCTTGCCTCCCAGATAGCTGTGCCCCATTCTCGAGCCCGGCCAGTAAGGAGTGAAATGACGTAAGCAACTCGAGCTCTCTCTCTAGAGTATGTGTTGGGTTGGAGAGAGAACACAATCTCACACTGCGTGAGAAAGGAGCGGCACTCAGTGGGCTGCCCGGAGTAGCAAGGTGGGTTATTAACCCTAGGTTCTGGAGGCTCGGCAGGCCAGGAAGTAACAGGTGGCACGAGACGTAGACTCTGGAACTGTCCAGAGAGGTCGGAAACCTGAGCGGCCAGGTTCTCCACGGCATGGCGAGCAGCAGACAATTCCTGCTCGTGTCTGCCGAGCATGGCTCCTTGGATCTTGACGGCAGTGTAAACAGCGTCTGAAGTCGCTGGGTCCATTCCTTGGTCGGTTCCTTCTGTCATGCAGGTGAAAGAGGACCCAAACGCGACTTAACAGAAACAGAGTTTATTAATGTTCAAAACGGAATAACAGAAATCCTCTAGATTGTAGAGGGGAAAAACAACTGGAGAAGCGGCCACAGACTGCAGGTCGCCGGGTAGGCGCAGGCCGTAGTCGACTGAGACACCTGCTCACACGCAGCGTCTGATGAAGGCACAAAACACGACAGGACAGGGTGATACACAATCACGGCAAAAACACGACAGGACAGGGCGAAACGCAATCACAGCATGGTGAATACAATACAAGGAACCGACGGCACAGGAACGGAACACAAAGGAATAAATAGGGACTCTAATCAGGGGAAAGGATCGGGAACAGGTGTGGGAAGACTAAATGATGATTAGGGGAATAGGAACAGCTGGGAGCAGGAACGGAACGATAGAGAGAAGAGAGAGCGAGAGAGTGAGAGAGGGAGGGGGAGAGAGAGGGCTAGAAGGAGGGAAAGAACCAAATAAGACCAGCAGAGGGAAACGAATAGAATGGGAAGCACAGGGACAAGACAAGATAATAAATGACAAACATGACACTCTCTCTTCTCTCTTCTCTCTTCTCTCTTCTCTCTCTCTCTCTCTCTCTCTCTCTCTCTCTCTCTCTCTCTCTCTCTCTCTCTCTCTCTCTCTCTCTCTCTCTCTCTCTCTCTATCTCTCTCTCTCTCTCCCTCCCCTCTCTCTCCCCTCTCTCTCCTCTCTCTCTCTCTCTCTCTCTCTCTCTCTCTCTCTCTCTCTCTCTCTCTCTCTCTCTCTCTCTCTCTCTCTCTCCCTCTCTCTCTCCCTCTCTCTCTCCTCTCTCTCTCTCTCTCTCTCTCTCTCTCTCTCTCTCTCTCTCTCTCTCTCTCTCTCTCTCTCTCTCTCTCTCACTCCCCTCTCTCTCTCTCTCTCTCTCACTCCCCTCTCTCTCTCCCCTCTCTCTCTCACTCCCCTCTCTCTCTTCCCTCTCTCTCTCTCTCTCTCTCTCTCTCTCTCTCTCTCTCTCTCTCTCTCTCTCTCTCTCTCCCTCTCTCTCTCTCTCTCTCTCTCTCTCTCTCTCTCTCTCTCTCTCTCTCTCTCTCTCTCTCTCTCTCTCTCTCTCTCTCTCTCAGCTCAACATGTTGAAGGAGGTACACCAGGATGAGTTGGGTCGTATGTCTGAGGACCTGGAGGATGAGCTGGGAGCACGCACTAGTATGGACAAGAAACTGGCCGAGCTACGAGCAGAGGTGAGGCTTAAGCACACAGCCAGTTGGCTTTTAAGCATCCATAATGGGTTGTAATGGATCTCAAATCCCTTTACACTTAATGGGGGTAATTCAGCCCATTCAACATCAATTGAACTCAAGTTGACACTTGTCTCTAACTGTGACCCACTAGTTGACATGGTGGAAGTGGGAGCTGGCTGGGTGGTCAGTGTGTCCCTCACGTACTAAGTTGTAATTTTTGGAGAGTATATTTCATGCCTGTGGCTTATGGTGGAGTGGAACGAGTCCTCTCCTTTGAAGTGTTCTTTTAGAGCGCCTTCCTCCCATCGCCTGTCCCCCCTCAGAGGAGCGGCGCCCGGGGGCCCGACACCAGTCCACTGTCAGCCCCACGTGCCTCACGCCTCTCCTCTCTTTTCTCTCCCTCTCCTGTATTCTTCCTCATTGCCCCAGCAGCAACTTCCTCCCGGCTCAACGCCGCTCAAATATCAGCCGTGAGAATACACCCTGAGCATGTTTAATGGCTCTGCTCTGGTGGCTGGCAGGCCCGGGCTGAAGGAAAGGAGAGTATGATAAAAATGCTAATGGAGAGCCCCTTCACTTGTCGAGCGTTTACAAGGGGCTTTACTGTCACGACCTGGACACTGGTGCTCTGACTGACTGACTGCATATTCCCTTCTGGTACAGCGATTGGTTGATTCAACGTTCCCTCTGACCTCGTTCCTCTCCCTCTGATTTGACATGGTTTTCCCTCCTCCTCCACTCCTCCTCAGATGGAGCGGCTGCAGGTGGAGAACGCTGCCGAGTGGGGCCGGCGGGAGCGCCTGGAGACCGAGAAGCTGGCGCTTGAGAGGGACAACAAGAAGCTGCGGGCGCAGACGGAGGACCTGGAGGAACAGCTGGCCCGTAAACGGCGGCAGGCGGCCAGTGCCCTGGACACTGACCTCAAGACCATCCAGACTGAGCTGTTTGAGAGGAACAAGGTGAGCGCAGAGAGCAGGAACCCCCCCTCCGTGCACCTCTGACTCCCCCCTCCATGCACCTCTGTCTCCCCCCTCCGTGCACCTCTGACTCCCCCTCCGTGCACCTCTGACTCCCCCTCCGTGCACCTCTGACTCCCCCTCCGTGCACCTCTGACTCCCCCTCCGTGCACCTCTGACTAAGGCACATATGGGAGGTTCACTAGTGTGGTCTACCTTAGGAGTGGTTTAATACACCCCCCCCGGCTTTTACCCAAGTACCTACAATTTCATGTAGCTGACTAAACTCCACTTCAAGGTGAATGGAGTTTCTGATGAACTCCACCAAGGGAGTGCCACAAGAGACCAGGCTTTGTGGAATTCAGCTACATCGATTCGCCCAATGTCAATAATTCCAAAAATGTAAATGATGAAACGCTAACCTTGTACCTATGTTTGCCCTCTAGTTGTGTGCTTTTTCTTTGTTTGCTGAAATCCATACTTTCAATAAAGGTGAATCAAATACAACCACAGGCTGTTTCCTTGTTGAGATTCAATTGGCACATGTGCAATTGCACTGAGTTGCCATCTTACAGCAACAGCAATGAGCAAACAGTCGGTGGTTGTATTTGATTAACGTTTCTTGAAAACCAAACGACGGAACAGCACCCCAAAGAAAAGCAAAGCTTAAAAGGTGTGTTTTAAGATCTCTTTAAAATATGTCCACAGTGTTGTCCCCCCTCAGGGTCTCTGGCAGGCTATTCCAGAGGCTGGGGGCATAATAGCTAAAAGCTGCCTCTAGGTCCTAGGCTCATGAAACAATATCATATAGATTTTTTATTTAACTAGGCAAGTCAGTTAAGAACAAATTATTATTTTCAATGACAGCCTTGGAACACTGGGAAAACTGCCTTGTTCAGAGGCAGAACAACAGAGTTTTACCTTGTCAGCTCAGGGACTCGATCTCGCAACCTCTCGGTTACTAGTCCAACGCTCTAACCACTAGGCTACCCTGCCGACCCCGATATTTGACACCAGGTATCAATTTGTAAATAAATAAATAAAAATATAGAAAAATGTGTCAGAACAGCCTCAATTCGTCAGGGCGTGGACTACAAGGTGTCGAAGGCATTCCGTAGAGATGCTGGCCCATGTTGACTCCAATACGTCCCGCGGTTGTGTCAAGTTGCCTGTATGTCCTTTGGGTGGTGGACCGTTCTGGATACACACAGCAAACTGATGAATGTGGAAAACCCAGCACAGTTGAAGTTCTTGACACACTCAAAACCGGTGCACCTGCCACCTACTACCATACCCCGGGTCAAAGGCATTGAAACACTTTTGTCTTACCCATTCACCCTCTGAATGGCACACATACACGATCCATGTCTCGGTTGTCTCGAGGCTTCAAAATCCTAGTTTAACCTCCCCTCCCCTTCATCTACACTGGTTGAAGTGGATTTAACAGGGGACTCCGATAAGCGATCATAGCTTGCACCTGCATACACCTGGTCAGTCTATGTCATGGAAAGAGCAGGTGTTCCTACTGTTTAGTGCACTGGGGGAGCAACATGGTCAGAACGTCAAATCGCCTCGGCGTCATGATAATATCATCAGGTCTGTGGCAAATCTCCGCCCTACCTGTGTGACTAGGACAATTACATGCGAGTCATCTAGCAAACACTCTTATCCCAAACGAAATACAGGAAGTAACGGCACATCAACAGCTTTTTGTTGTTGTGTGTATTGCGTCGGCTCAGGGATTCCAACCAGAGACGGTTCGCTAGCTGGCACAACACACTTAACCTCTAGGCTGTAGGATTAACAGACGCCATGCCTTCCACCCCGAGGGATACTTATCTGCAAATAGTCTCACATGAACTGGGAGACAGAGGGAGGAGTGGAAAGGAGAGTGAATGTGGAGCACATAGACCGGCAGATGGAGATGGGGGGGGACCTTGAAATCTTCGATTCAAATCTGTCCCCGCCATGCACAGTGCTACACTGCCACAGGACCCAATTATCCCGTGCTGTCCATAAATTCTGCCCATGTCACAGAGATTAAGGACCCTTATCCGTCAAGAGCAGGTGGCCTGTTCCGACTGGGTAGTGTCCTTGTGCACTAGATGACATGAATGCATCATGTTGGATTGGGCTCAGTGCACTGCATGGCATGTAGCCATCCCACCAGTGCTTTTACGCATTACACACTGTACGGCTGTGAATAATCTCTAGTCGTTAGGTCTCTGCCTGGTTGTTGGACACGTAGGAAATAGGCCTCTCATCGGGCACGTACGAAGCATGTGTTCATCAGACAGGGTCTCTAGCTGGCTGCTGTGGAATGAGAGCGCCGCACTCTGTGGCAACTGATCACGGGCGACAGCTCGGGTCACCACTGAGAGAGAATAGAGGAGACGAGAGGATATGCTGCTCTCCCTCCATCTGTCCCTCCCTCCCGCCAGTCTTCCCTCTCAATCTATCTCTGTCTGGGTGTAATCTCTGGGTCCAGCTGTGCCCTGTTTGAGGAATCTATGGCGGAATAAAAACATTCGGTGTTGGCTCGTTATGAGCACCGTCCGTCTCTCTCCAGGACCCCCAGATTTATAGACTGGGCCTAAAGCACCCTGCATCACTTGTTCACTCTCTCTCTCTCTCTCTCTCTCTCTCTCTCTCTCTCTCTCTCTCTCTCTCTCTCTCTCTCTCTCTCTCTCTCTCTCTCTCACTCAACACTCACTCTCCTTTAGCAACTTATTTACTCGCTCTTCCGCCCACTTGCTCGCTCACTCACTCACTCACTCACTCACTCACTCACTCACTCACTCACTCACTCACTCACTCACTCACTCACTCACTCACTCACTCGTTCTCTCACCCACCCACTCACTCATTCATTCTCTCTCTCTCATCCAGTCATTCTCACACACTCTGTCAGCCAGGGTGGGGTGGCGAGAGGGAGGAGGAGCAAAAAGATGGATGGATGAAGGATGGTAGCGAAATAAAGAGGACAACAGGGAGAGTAGAAGACCTGAAAAGAAGAGGCCAAGCACCAAGTATATCAAACTCAGATAAGGAATAGGATGTGTGTGTGTCTCCAGTATACAAATAGGCCAGGCCTGGAGACACCGAGACTGTGTGGCTGATGGATGTCCTTCCCTGTGTGTTGTTGAGGCAGGGTATCGATCGAGACAGGGGGAGAGAAACACGCAGAGCGATTAAGACACTGTGGCGACACCGACAAAGAACAAAGTGTGATTGATACCAAAATCATACCCATCCCCAGTCCAGGCTTTCTGAGCAACTCACGGCCAGCTAGGAGATTGATGTCCTCTGTCGCGGTACAATTCAGATGGCCTGAGTAGAGAGATGGGGAATGGGACTGTGTTTGTGTGTGTTCCTGTGTGTTGTCATCCGTCTGGGTGTGTAGGCTACTGTGGGTTTGTTCCCCCTGTGTGTGTGTGGTGTGTGTGTGTGTGTGTGTGTAATGGTTCCATTGGTCACATTGAAGACACATTGAAGTTAAACTGCAGCCTATTGATGAAGAAAGTAAAGTGCAGAGAGAGAGAGGTAAAGAGAGGTTTGATACATGTATTTAATCAGAGCTGAGAGCCACAGTGCCGGTCACATCCTGTAGAGCAGGCCAGTGGTTTATCAGTGTGCTGTCTAAGCTGTCTGACACACACTACCACTGTGTTCCCTACAGTCCATATCTACTCTTCCTCCTCCCAGATGCCTTGTACAAGGCCAAGCCCTGTCTCCCTATGTGAGATAGCGTTTTGTCTGTCTGTCTGTCTGTCTGTCTGTCTGTCTGTCTGTCTGTCTGTCTGTCTGTCTGTCTGTCTGTCTGTCTGTCTGTCTGTCTGTCTGTCTGTCTGTCTGTCTGTCTGTCTGTCTGTCTGTCTGTCTGTCTGTCTCTGTCTGTCTGTCTGTCTGTCTGTCTGTCTGTCTGTCTGTCTGTCTGTCTGTCTGTCTGTCTGTCTGTCTGTCTGTCTGTCTGTCTGTCTGCCTGTCTGCCTGCCTGCCTGCCTGTCTGCCTGTCTGTCTGTCTGAATGCAGACTGTTTGTTGGTTGTTGTTGACTTTGATCCATGCTATTTTCTAGGAGGTGAGTCCCTTCTTCGTAGTGCCAGTCTGTAACAATGGGCCGTCCCTCTAGCCAACTGTGGCCCAGCCAAGAAGCACACACCCTTTACCGTCGCCAGCATCCCCACTGAGATCTGGCTTACCCTACCGTCTCACCATCTGTGTGTGTGTGTGTGCATGTGCGCTCATGCATATGTGTCTGTCTGTGCGCGTGCCTGCATGTGTGTCTGCGTTGCAGGTAGTTAATCATGAAGCCTCTGTAGATGATTATAGACTGCTACATATGCTGAAGGTGACAAGGAGAACTGCTCGGCTATATATTAGAATATTATACACCAGGCTTCATCTTTGATACTCGATGAATAAGATGAATCCCCCTATGGGCAGAGACAAGCCCCTGCGCTCACTGACACACACACACACACACACACACACACACACACACACACACACACACACACACACACACACACACACACACACACACACACACACACACACACACACACACACACACACACACACACACACACACACACACACACACACACACACACACGTACAGTTTAACCCCGATCTCTGTCTCTCACACACAAGGACTTACACTTACTCACACGTTTCTCTCATTTCTCTGCCAACACTGCGTTCCTCCACATTATGAAGCCCTAGTAAACGATGTGACACATGTTCAGATGCCAGTACAGAAATTATATTTAATATAGAGCACAGCGGGATTCTGTTGCAGCTTCATACACAGATCCAGACATCTGTGCGTAAACAAATCTTAGGTTACAGATGAATGTGGAAGCACAGTTCCTAGTACTGTGTGAAGGAGACAGAACAGGAGAGAGAGAGAGAGAGAGAGAGAGAGAGAGAGAGAGAGAGAGAGAGAGAGAGAGAGAGAGAGAGAGAGATAGATCTCGAGATCACCAGGTCAACCAGAGGGAGGAGCTATAGGAGGATGGGCTCATTGTAATGGCTGGAATGGAGTCATATGAAATGGTACCAAACACATGGAAACAACGTGTGAGCCCGTCCTCCCATAGTTCCTTCCACCAGCCTCAGCTGTTTGAAATATCAAAGAAAGACAGAGTAAGGAGCTCAAGCTAACGCACTCACTCTGTTCTTTCTCTCCCCCATCTCTCTCTTGCTCTCTCCCTCTTGCGCTCTCTTGCTCTCCATCTCTCTGTCCCCCTCTCCTCTCTCTCTCTCTTTCTCTCTCTCGCTCTCTCTCGCCCTCTCTCTATCCGCCTCTTTCTCTCCTTCCTTCCTTCCTCTCTCTATCTCTCTTGCCCTCTCTCTGTGTTGCTCCCCCTCTCCTTCCTTCCTCTCTCTCTCTCTCTCTCTCTCTCTCTCTCTCTCTCTCTCTCTCTTTCTCCCCCCCCCCTCTCTCTCCCACTCTTGCTTACTATCTCTACAGCCTCTGTCTCCCCCTCTACTCCATCTGGATATGCCCACTGGTAAAATAAAGAGAGCTTTGTTTAATGACAAGCCTCCCAGTCTCTCACCAAGGACCGGAACCTTGGCCGTGAGGAGCCTCTCACCTCTTTGAGTGGGTTTGTGTCAGACCCAGCCAGATAACAGAAATCCTTGTGTAACAGTGAATAGAACATCATGTTTGGTGAGAAAAAGGTGTTGGAGTTTTTTTTCTGAAGCGTACAGGAGTTTCTCTCTCTCTCTTTTTCTCTCTCTCTCTCTTTCTCTCTCTCTTTTTCTCTCTCTCTCTCTATCTCTCTCTCTCAATTCAATTCTAAGGGCTTTATTGGCAGGGGAAACATGTTTACATTGACAAAACAGCTGAAATAGATAATAAACAAAAGTTAAATAAACAATTAAAAATGAACAGTAAATATTAGGAATAGAGACATTTCAAAGGTCAGATTATGGCTACAGTATATACAGTCTCTCTCTCTCTCTCTCTCTCTCTCTCTCTCTCTCTCTCTCTCTCTCTCTCTCTCTCTCTCTCTCTCTCTCTCTCTCTCTCTCTCTCTCTCTCGCTCTCTCTCTCTCTCGCTCGCTCTCTCTCTCTCTCTCTCTCTCTCTCTCTCTCTCTCTCTCTCTCTCTCTCTCTCTCTCTCTCTCTCTCTCTCTCTCCCGCTCTCTCTCACTCTCTCTCGCTCTCTCTCACTCTCTCTCTCTCTCTCGCTCTCTCGCTCTCTCTCTCACTCTCTCTCGCTCTCTCCCGCTCTCTCTCACTCTCTCTCTCTCTCACTCTCGCTCTCTCTCGCTCTCTCTCTCTCTCTCGCTCTCTCACTCTCACTCTCCCTCTCTCACTCTCTCTCTCTCTCTCTCGCTCTCAAACACAAGTAAACCCAACCAAACCTCTCCACCCCCTCCTCCATTCAATACAGCTTCAGCCTATAGGGCCAATATATCACCCCCACCTCCTGAAACAGCTGCCCTGCTCTACCCTGCAGATGCCCCCCCCCCCTCAGGACCCTCCCATCTCCAGGAATAAAACCTGAACGCTCACCAATCATGCTGATTAATGAGCCCATACACACTGCTCATCTGCTCTGCCTGAATAATGGACTGACTCTCTCATACTGTTGATGCTGGTTAACAGGTTACACTAGTTAGTTAGCTTCATTGTCATCACAACATCTGTTGCGTGGGTTTGCAATGTGTGCGTTTCATTGAGGGTGATACACTTAAATTGCGTTTGTGGCAGTGTTTGCGTTTGTGTGTGTGTGTACCTGTATCCACGTTCATTGTTTTGTTGTCCTTCTCTGCGCGCATGTGCGTGTGTATGTAAATGAGCTCTCCTGGCGTCTGGTAATAACATCTGAGGTTAATTAGTGTGAAATGATTTGTCTCGTTCCTCAGATTCAGGGTCTCCTCTCTCAGTACTTCTCCATTTGGTCCTGCGGTGCCTTCCGCGAGGGCGTCTCCTCTTTCATATCACCGTCGCTCTCGCCACCTCCCCCTCCCCCCTTCCTCTCTCTCCCCCCTCCCTCTGATACGCCACGAATGCTCTTTGTTCATCCGCAGCGTGCACAGCCTTGCATGACAAGGACGTCTGAATGTTGAACGTGGTGTCGTGCGCTATGTGACGGAGGGGAAGGAACCGTGCCACCGCCCACAGGACATAACTGTCTCCCGTGTGTCAGAGTAGACGTCAGTCAGTGTGACACAGCTCTTCCCCTGAAGTCCGTTCAGCCTAAACAGGCCTGTTCGTTGCAGGTAGGCCATGTGGCTTGTGCTCAGTGTAAAAGTCTCCATTACTGCTTGCCTGAGTGGCTTATTTATGAGCCTGGTCGCTAATGCAGCAGTTCGCAGGCAGCCCAGAGATGTCATTAAGACTCAGAGAGAGGGCTGGAGTGGCACGGAGTCCGACAAGGGACAGAGAGCAGGTACAGGAGATTGTAAGGGGGGGGGGGGGTGTTTGTCTCTGTGTGTTATGTGTTCCTATGTGTGTGTGAAGGGCGAAAATAACTGCTATACTATAAATGTGCGGCAGGAGAAGCAGAGAGGAAGGCTTTTACTGATACCATGCAGAAGCTGAGGTAATTTGAGGGAACATGCTTTTCAGGCTGGAGGACTGAGATAAACGTGTCTGTGTGTGTGTGTGACAGAGAGGGAGAGAGAGCAAAAGAGAGAGAAAGGCGAAAATCTGCCCTGGTGTGTGCTCTGACAGGACAGACCCAGCTTCCTTCCCTCTCTCTCTCCAAGGAGCGGCTTTTCAACCTGACATTTATTCTCGGCTATGAGGAGAGAGGTACGTTACAGGGTGAGGGTCTGCAAAATATCTTCATGAGGAAGGGGGGAGGGGAACAGGACCAGAGGGAAAGGAGAGGTGTAAGGAAGGTTAGAGGAAAAAGGTATGGGTTTATATGGAAGGGGGCAGTCGTAGTGGTATGGATGTGGAAGAGAACAGAGCAGAGCAGTGGCATTTGTAGAGAAGTTAAACACTCGCTTTGAGGATGGCGAGCAAGAGCACCAGTATTGAAGTGAGAAGCCGGAGAGACAGGTGAGAGTAGGCCAAAGAGCGGGCGGCAGGGGCAGGTGTCGTAGGGCCGGGGCCTGGCCAGGGTAATGAGTTTGCTCCGTTGCCAGGTGCGTGGGGAGATGAACTCCAGCAGTTGCAGTTGGTGACCCCAAGGCCATGCACCTGCTCCGTCAATTACTGCAGTTGGGCACTGCTATCCTACACAGGGGTAACCCCGGTTGGGGCCAGGTCTGCTTGGAGGTGTGTGTGTGTGTGTTTATTACGCCTATAGGGAGTCTCTACATCCTAGGCAGAGGGAGAGCTTTAGCTTTACAGATATGTAATTATGGATATTGCAGCATGCAAACTGACTTTTAGACTGTGGTCGGTATGGTCCAGGGCAGACTGGTTGAGGCTGTCGAGCCTTTGAGCCCGTATTCAACCAGCCCAGTTGGATCCGTCTGTAGAATGGCAGGTATAGACAGTACCCATGGACACGTTCCGTTGCCAAACATTGTCGACCGTTCCAAAATGTTGCGTCTTGCTGAACACACCCAGGGGGAACTGTGTGAGCAGGCTGTCTGGCGGGGGGGGGGTTAGGTGCTCCCTCTGGCAGCTCTTTGGTACCTCTAGGGGGCCACTGTGAATCACACACCTGGCTCAGTGGCTCTCAGAGATGTGGCTCTTCGAGATGGGCTTATGGAGCCGTTAGCTGACTGTGGAACCATTACCACCCCAGTGCCCCCAGTTTCCCATTGATGAATCACTCTGTCACCATCTTCTCTCTCCCTCCCCCTCTCCCATCTCCATAGACTTGATCTAATCCTGACCAATCGTGCTGGAGCATAGCAATAGGCTCCGTTCCCTCAGGCAGCCTCATAATCAACCCAATTCTACTATCTAGGGTATGTGTGTGTGTGTCTGTGTCTGTGTCTGTGGGTGGGCGTGCAGTGTGTGGGTCTAAATGAATACTATATTCCGTTTTATAATACCTGTAAGGGAATGTGGAGTGTGTAAGCGAGATTCCTAAACAATCATTGATGTCTGTGTATCTCTGTCTTGGATATGCATCTGTGTGTGTGTGCATGTGTTGCATGCATGGCCACAGTATGTGTGGGTCTCAATATACATGTATGAAAATATGCTAATGGTGGAGGAGGAGGGGAAACGGTGTGGGTGGAGTGGGTGGTGTGGGTGGTGTGGGTGGAGTGGGTGGTGTGGGTGGAGTGGGTGGGTGGAAGATATCATGTGTGAATAATGTCTGCGTTGCATAAAGCTTTTTAGTCTTTCTCCATCTTGGCTTTAATTAAACAAATATTTTTTGAACCCTTATTTCACTAGGCAAGTCAGTTAAGAACAAATTCTTATTTACAATGACGGCCTACCACGGCCGAACCCGGACGACGCTGGGCCAATTGTGCGCCGCCCCATGGGACTCCCAATCGCGGCCGGATGTGATACAGCCTGGATTCGAACCAGGCTGTATCTGGTTTGGCTGTTCAGTATGTGTTGGTCATTTTGTGTGTCGTGTCTTCGTGTTAATGTCAGTGTGTGTGTGTGTGTGTGGTTAGTTTGACCGGAGTGTGTCGTGTATTGTGTCTAGTGTGTGTCTTTGTTTCAGTGCCAGCAGATTTCAGGGTCTTGGAGCCAGTCAAGGAGAAACATTTAACAGCAAGCCTTCAGTGACACCCTCCTTTATCTAGCTCCCTCCAACCAATCTCCCTCTCTTTATTTATTGACTAATTGGCTATGGGGCCGGGTTGTCTTACTGCTTGTGTGTGTTTCTGTCATCCTTGGTGTGAAAAGTGTATCTGTAAGGGTGTTTCCTACATGTGTCATTCCATGGCTCTTCATCTGTGTGTTACATTTGATGTGCTTTTTGGACAGAATTCTTCCAGTGTGTGCGTGTGTGTGTGCGCACACACGCACTCCCAGCAGTGTGTCTGTGAATCAGTTTGAGTGCGAAATCTCCATCTCTCACCTCACCTCCAGTGAGTATCTTCAACATCATAGATCATTCATCAGTCTCTCCCTCGTGTTTTATGGAGACTCAGCTCTTAGCCCCGGCAACTCTCCCTCCTCTTTCTATCGAAGTGGTCCTTTCACGGAGGACACTCAGACCCACATTACAGCTGAGTGAAACGTTCGATCCAGCAGTAGAGAATGCTGTCTGACTCCGCGGCGTCTCGCTGGCTTCCAAGATCCAAACTCTGAAGCGGTTCTTTGTCAGATGATGCGATGCAGTGATGCAGTGATGTTGTGCGTTTCTGAGTGCACTCTCTTTTCTTCTTCTCTTGGATTCTCCTCTTGGTCATCTATGCCTTCTTCTAGATCTTCTCCACCTTTTCTCTTTTTCGTGTCACTTTTTCCTCCGGGAAATTCCATTTGTTCTTAGTCTTCACCTCTGCCCTTTTTATTCCTGCTCGCAGCCCCCTCCCTTACCGCTCTCCTCCCTCTCATCCCCCCCCCCCATGTCTCCCCCTCCCTCTCTCCCTTTGTCTAAACTAGGCACTCGATGAGGGCATTCTCCCTGTCTGTCCTCTATGCATATAGTATCAATCCAGACCTTGCGACCCCCTTCCACTTAACTCCAATCTCTTAACCCCAATCTCACATCAATCAACCAAACAATTATCTGCACGAGGTCATAAGTAACCGGGGATTTCCTGCTCAAATGTACTGCTGATGTTGCCACAGTGCCACCGCTGCTACGAACAACCCTGATCCTTTTTAGTTTGATGAAAAGATACCAGGATGATAGTTTTATTAGTATTTACGCTGCAGTACACCAAATGGCAGTTTTGTGGATCAGGGTTCTGTGGTTACATTGTTCATTTTGACGTTTTTGAAAACCTTGGTATTGTATCGTAAATCATCTTCCCCTTTTACAGTGGGCTCCTCCACTATAACCACACACACAGTCTCTGGGCCAGATCTCCGGGCCAGGTCTCCGAGCCAGATTGTTCTGTTCTATGTGCTGTACGATAGGAATCCATTTCACTGTCAAATTGCTTTATTAGCACGAGAGAAGAATGTACAGTACGTATTGCCAAAACGCACTTTGGAAATGGAATGATTCATTAACAACATTGGCATCCTAAAAAAAAAAAGATCAAGATTGTCAACGCAACGACATTCAGTAAAAACAACAATCAAGGATGTGGTTGTGTTACAAATGAAAAGAGGCAAAAAAACATAAATCAACATACGATGGACAGTAGCGAGTCATCCTCGAGTCATGCATTGGTAGTCATGCACCAGGGTTAACTGTATATTATACTGGGCCTCCCATACGAGCCTCTAGAAGTAGGCCATGTCCTCGAATTGATGTGACCTAGAAACAAAGAGTCAAGGAATATTTTCTCTCCAGGTGGTCTGGGGAATCAAGTTTTTTTTTTTTTTACAGGATTTTGTGCGTGTGTGTTCTTGTGTGTGTGTGTGTGTGTGTGTCCTCATCCAGTCACAGTCTTGGCAGTACTGGGAGTTGTGGGAGCCACATCATGTATGTGTTTTCACACAGTCTGGACACTTGATTATCACATTGAATTGTTCATGAACCATGTGCTCCCTCTAATCTCTCTCTCTCTCCCTCTCTCTCTCTCTCTCTCTCTCTCTCTCTCTCTCTCTCTCTCTCTCTCTCTCTCTCTCTCTCCTCTCTCTCTCTCTCTCTCTCTCTCTCTCTCTCTCTCTCTCTCTCTCTCTCTCTCTCTCTCTCTCACTCTATTTCTCTCTCTCTCTCTCTCTCTCTCTCTCTCTCTCTCTCTCTCTCTCTCTCTCTCTCTCTCTCTCTCTCTCTCTCTATTCACTCTATTTCTCTCTTTCTCTCTCTTTCTCTCTCTTCTCCTGTACACAGCACTTTACCCTCTCTGCTGTCACTCTAACCTAGCTGTGTGTTATTTAAAGTGTCTCTGTGTGTGAGCTAGTGTACCGGGCAGGGGGCAGTCACTGTGGGAGCCATATCCAGCCTGACAGAACACACGAAAGCCGCAGAAACACATCAATAATTCACCTTTAATCAAGGACTCAATCGGCCCGCTGAGACCAGTGGCAATGGATGCATTTCCCCTGTTGTGTGTCCATGGCCTCCCGGACTATTCCTCCCATCTTCCACTTCTCTGGTTCTACCTATGTGAGTTGTCTGTGACAGTATGGTTAGAGAGTAGGGCAGACCCCATTTAGTCGACTGGTCTAATGTTTCGGCGATAGACTGTTGGTCGACCTAGGTTGCTTTAGTCAAGCATTAGCAACAAAAAAAGGCACCTGTCTGATTTTTCCACAACTTCTATCTCGAAGGCCATCAAACTGCTAAACAGCCATCACTAACTCAGAGAGGCGGCTACCTACGTTGAGACCCAATCACTGGACACTTTAATAAATGGATCACTGGTCACTTTGAACAATGCCACTTTAAATAATGCCACTTTAATAATGTTTACATATCTTACATTACTCATATCACGTGTATATACTGTATTTTATACATCGACTGCACCTTGCCTATGCCGCTCGGTCATCACTCACCCATATCCTTATATGTACATATTCTCATTCGCCCCTTTAGATTTGTGTGTATTAGGTGGTTGTTGGGGAATTGTTAGATTACTTGTTAGATTTGTGTGTATTAGGTGGTTGTTGGGGAATTGTTAGATTACTTGTTAGATTTGTGTGTATTAGGTGGTTGTTGGGGAATTGTTAGATTACTTGTTAGATTTGTGTGTATTAGGTGGTTGTTGGGGAATTGTTAGATTACTTGTTAGATTTGTGTGTATTAGGTGGTTGTTGGGGAATTGTTAGATTACTTGTTAGATTTGTGTGTATTAGGTGGTTGTTGGGGAATTGTTAGATTACTTGTTAGATTTGTGTGTATTAGGTGGTTGTTGGGGAATTGTTAGATTACTTGTTAGATTTGTGTGTATTAGGCGGTGGTTGGGGAATTGTTAGATTACTTGTTAGATTTGTGTGTATTAGGTGGTTGTTGGGGAATTGTTAGATTACTTGTTAGATTTGTGTGTATTAGGCGGTGGTTGGGGAATTGTTAGATTACTTGTTAGATTTGTGTGTATTAGGTGGTTGTTGGGGAATTGTTAGATTACTTGTTAGATTTGTGTGTATTAGGCGGTGGTTGGGGAATTGTTAGATTACTTGTTAGATTTGTGTGTATTAGGTGGTTGTTGGGGAATTGTTAGATTACTTGTTAGATTTGTGTGTATTAGGTGGTTGTTGGGGAATTGTTAGATTACTTGTTAGATTTGTGTGTATTAGGCGGTGGTTGGGGAATTGTTAGATTACTTGTTAGATTTGTGTGTATTAGGTGGTTGTTGGGGAATTGTTAGATTACTTGTTAGATTTGTGTGTATTAGGCGGTGGTTGGGGAATTGTTAGATTACTTGTTAGATATTACTGCACTGTTGGAACCAGAAGCAAAAGCATTTCGCTACACTCACATTAACATCTGCTAACCATGTGTATGTGACCAATACAGTTTGATTTGATTTGAACTAGTCAAATGTATTCCACACATCTGACTTCCCCTTTGCTTCCCGAGCAAACCAAACATTCCCCCGTTTCGAGTTCATTTGTCACGTTTGTTGTCACGTGTGTAGCGGCGTTAAGAGTTTTTTTCTAACCAATTTATGAATATGATTATTATGATATGCTATAGGTCTTATTGGTCACATGCATGCGATGCATTTAACTTTTTTTTTTAAACAACACATTTATGAATGTGCTGGTGAAGGATTGTCATTTTGATTTCAAGGCGTCAATGATCCTTGGCGTAGGAAAGAATACGTTTGGGAAAGTTATTTCCTGACTTGGCCCCACATTGATTGGGCATACGTAGTAGGCATATCACACTGCCAGTGACGGACTGAGGCATTGCTTACGCAGTTTATCACCTCAACCGCAAACTTCAACTTCCTCCCTATGTTGTTTTATTTCAGTTGTGTTTTGTCCCTTTCTCTTAAGTGGAGGGCTGGAGCACTGAATCGATTCCTGTGGCTCGTCTGTTTCAATAGGGACAGCTCATCTAGCCAGGGCTGCTCGAATACTTCGATATGCAGCTAGGGAATACTCTCTCTCTCTCTCTCTCTCTCTCTCTCTCTCTCTCTCTCTCTCTCTCTCTCTCTCTCTCTCTCTCTCTCTCTCTCTCTCTCTCTCTCTCTCTCTCTCTCTCTCTCTCTCTCTCTCTCTCTCTCTCTCTCTCTCTCTTTCCTTCCTTCACTCCCTCACTCTCTCCCCTCTGATTCTTTCTCTTTACTTCTCTCCCTCCCTTCCTCCTTCCCGCTTTCTCCCCACGTTCTTGTGTCCCCTCCCTGTTTGATTTCTCTGGCCTTATAAAACAGTAGTACAAGCTGTTCTGCCCTGATCATACAGGAGAGTCCTCAGGAGAACTCAATAGATGTTAACGATGACAGTGGTGATTACGTCGAGGTTGCACTGCTCAATGCAAAGCAGAGAAATGGGGAACATGCTCAACTCATCTGAGATCTGTGAACATGGTTTTCTTTGTGGCTGTCTTTTCTTTTTCAAGTTTCAAGTTTTTATTAGTCTGATGTGCAGGATACACGTTGTTACTTGCAGGTTCCTTTTCAACAATGCAACAACAATAAGAAATAGTCAAAGATAAGAATACGAACATAAAGTAAATGGCTCAATAGAATAGACATTTTAGCATAAGTATAATACAGGAAGGCACAATTTATAGTCCAATATTGACATATTTTGGGGAAGCGAGGATTGGGGGGGACAAGTGGTTAAACTGTCCAGTATTTAGCAATCATAATAAGAGTCTGGTAGCATCCGTTTTGATGTGAAGCATGAATGTACAGTTGAAGTCGGAAGTTTATATACTATTAGGTTGGAGTCATTAAAACTATTTTTTTAACCACTCCACAGATTTCTTGTTAACAAACTATAGTTTTGGCAAGTCGGTTAGACACAAGTACTTTTTCCAACAATTGTTTACAGACAGATTATTTCACTTATAATTCACTGTGTAATAATTCCAGGTTGTGGGGGTGCTTTGCTGCAGGAGGGACAGGTGCACGTCACAAAATAGATGGCATCATGTGGAAGGAAAATAATGTGGATATATTGAAGCAACATCTCAAGACATCAGTCAGGAAGTTAAATATTGGTCGCAAATGGGTCTTCAAATGGACAATGACCCCAAGCATACATTCAATGTTGTGCCAAAATGGCTTAAGGACAACAAAGTCAAGGTATTGGGGGGGCATTTGACCCAGGTTAAACAATTTAAAGGCAATGCCACCAAATACTAATTGAGTTTATGTAAACTTCTGACCCACTGGGAATGTGATGAAAGAAATAAAAGCTGAAATGAATCATACTCTCTCCTATTATTCTGACATTTCACATTCTTAAATATAGTGGTGATCCTAACTGACCTAAGCCAGGGAATTTTTTACTAGGATTAAATGTCAGCAATTGTGAAAAACTGAGTTTAAATGTATTTGGCTAAGGTGTATGTAAACTTCAGACTTCAACTGTGTGTGTGTGTGTGTGTGTGTGTGTGGGTGGGTGAGTGTGGATGTGCGCGTGAGTGAGTGCATCTGTGCTATTGCATGAAGAGTCAAGTGTAGGTGGTCGGTCCAGTTCAAGTGGTTCAAGGTTTTTGTCGTGTTTTCTTTGTTTTCTTTATTCTCGCCATATGGGTAATGTTTTGTAAGCTCTCAGCTCGGCACACGCTTTTCCTGGTATCGTATGTTTACTTCCAATGGGAGTCTGTGCTTCTCTATTGTGGGAATGTGTTAAAAGTGCTCTTAACGAAGCGCTTCCATTACTGATCATGTCCTCAATGCTCCAACGAACAGTAGCAGTGATGTCTAGCAGAACAAAGACCAGAGTAACTCACTCAACTCACAAGGAATCTCTTGGAGGATCTGCTACTAGGGAATGTACGCTAATTTGACCCAACGGCATCCGACACTCGTCCGACACCCATCCGACATGCTTGTAACTGAAATTGACATGCTTGTAACTGAAATTGACATATATGCTCCGGTACTTAACTGGCCCGAAGCCCGATTTTAAATCCACTCTAACAGACTAGCAGACTGACCTCGACCCCTCTGCTCCTTAGGAGTTGGCAGACATGCGCCACATCCACTCCAAGGTGAAGAAGCAGTACCAGGACAAGATGGCCGAGCTGGCCCACGCCAACCGGCGGGTGGAGCAGCACGAGACAGAGGTGAAGAAACTGAGGCTGAGGGTGGAGGAGCTGAAGAAAGAACTGGGTCAGGCGGAGGACGAGGTGGGCACCAACACACACCACATTCACTTATACATGGATACATATACAGTTGCCTACGTAATTATTGGGAGCATTTTTTGTTCTTTCGGGTCTATACTCCAAAACGTTGGAGTTTACATCAAACAATCACGTTGAGGTTAAAGGTCAGACTGTCAGCTTTAATTTGAGGGTATTTTCACCCATATCCGTTGAACCGTTTAGAAATTACAGCACTTTTCCTACATAGTCCCCCCATTTTAGGAGAGGTAAAAGTATTGGGACCAATATATTATTTATCATTCATTTTGTATTGGCACAAAATAATGTAAAACGCAACCAAAACAAACATCACTTCTAGAGACACAAGCTTGATGTAGTCAGTGCGTGCTATGAATATGGGACCAAATACTTCACTTTTTGCTACTTTAATAAAAATATAAGTGAATTTGTCCCAATACTTTTGCTTCCCTTAAATTGGGGGAATATGTACAAAAAGTGCTGTAATTTCGAAGCGGTTCACCTGATATGACTGGAAATACCCTCAATGTAATGGCCGTTGGTGGAAGAAGGTGAGGACAAAGGTGCAGCGTGGTTCGTGTTCATCTTTTATTAGTTGAACTGAACACTGAAGAGCAAAACAATAAAGAGCACAACCGAAACAGTTCTGTCTGGTGCAGACACAAAAACAGAAAGCAACTACCCACAAAACTCAGGTGGGAAAAGGCTACCTAAGTATGGTTCTCAATCAGAGACAACGATAGACAGCTGCCTCTGATTGACAACCACACCGGCCAAACAACAAAGAAAAACAAAACATAGAAAATGAACATAGAATGCCCACCCTAGTCACACCCTGGCCTAACCAAAATAGAGAATAAAAGCCTCTCTATGGCCAGGGCGTGACACTCAAATTACACTGACAGAAGATTAATGTCTTTTGGGTGATAAAATCTAAAGAGACCGCATTCCAGAGCATGAGTTAATGTTTCTATAAAATACCTTTGTATCTTTGTCTCGGGGCTCTCAACGAATCATCTGAGGGCGATTATTCGACCAGCCATCATTAACGTAGAGCACTCAATCGGTTCACTTTATATATGTGTGTGTTGTATTGACCTGCTCCCTTATTAATAAGTGAATAAAGATTTAGTTGAAGTATAACTCACACTTGTGTAATAAGTTTGTCTCTCCTCAGTTGATAGTAAGAAAATTAACCACCACAAGAGCCAAAGAAGAAGAAATGCTTCACTGTCCCAACAATTACAGAGGGCAGTGTAGATACAGTACATACTGTCAGTGTTGGGTATTTAGGATTTTGATCCAAAGTATTCAATGCAGAATACTGATTCTGGGATTTGTAGTCCGGTGTGACTGTTTTGCAATGACCGATTTCTCTCTCACACTTTCTCCTCCTTCTCCTACCTCCCTCCCTCTTTTCCTCCATCCCTCCCTCCCGCTCTACCCCACTCCCTCCCTCTCTGCCCCCCCCCCCCCCCCACTCCCTCCCTCCCAGCTGGATGAGGCCCATAATCAGACCCGGAAGCTACAGCGGTCTCTGGATGAGCAGGTGGAGCAGTCAGAGAACCTCCAGGTTCAACTGGAACATCTGCAGTCCCGGTACGACTGATACACACACACACACACACACACACACACACACACACACACACACACACACACACACACACACACACACACACACACACACACACACACACACACACACACACACACACACACACACACACACACACACACACACACACACACACACACACACACACACACAGGGGGAACAAACCCACAGTAGCCTACACACCAAGAAGTGCAGGAAAAGCACACGTCCAATTTCCTACCCTTCTCAGCGGTCTTTGGTGGTGCATGATATTTAATCAGACAGTGTACTACATGGCTGCCATGCTCCTGTTATGAACTAGTTCTCTCAGATATCTTAGCTGGAGGAGATTAGCCCACTGTGAGGCTTGTGTCTTAGTTTGTCAGGCAGGCAGCCCTGCTCACACTAGGCCAGTCTTTCTGTCCCCCTCTCTCTCTCTCCTTCCTTTCTCTTTCTCTCACCCTCCTATGCTCTCTCTCTCTCTCTCTCTCTCTCTCTCTCTCTCTCTCTCTCTCTCTCTCTCTCTCTCTCTCTCTCTCTCTCTCTCTCTCTCTCTCTCTCTCTCTCTCTCTCTCTCTCTCTCGCTCTACCTTATCATTCCACCCGCGTCCCAGCTCATCCACACCGACAGCCAATCGCGGGCTGCCCAGCCATGGTTTACCGTAGTAACATGGAGCCTGCGTGCAGCATAGCGGTGCTGGCCCCCTGTAGCTTAGCAGAGGAGTGACAGGCGTGTTGGCATGGAAACACCTTTGAGGAACACACACACACACACGGCCTCATGGAGCCCTGACAGACCTGGAACAGTGAGGGAGTCAGGCCCCATCAGGCTCCTAGTATAACACTGTACTGTACGTGGATGAACTCGCTCTAACCACATTAACCCTGATTCACGGGTCGTAGCTGGATAGGAGTGGGAATATTAATGCTTCTAAAAAATGTAATATTCATGGATAATGGATTTTGAGATTTAGTGGTTGTCCGCTACCTCTCCCCAGAGTATTTTACTATCCTATCACTCCTCTCTCTCTTTCTGTCATTTCTTTTTCTCCCATCTTTTCCAACCAAATGCCATGTTTTCGTTGATCACGCTCTCACACTCTCTCTCCCCTTGGTTCGTTAAAGGGATAGTGTGACATTTTTGGCAATAAAGCCCTTTTTTCTCCTTACCCAGAGTCGGATGAACTAGCATGCTAGCTGTTCCTATATGCTTCCAGTGATTGCGCCAACACTAGTTATCAATGGCTCCAGAAATGACCTGCACCTTCCTTCAAACTGCACGCGGAGACATAAAATAGTATCCATGAGTTCATCTGACTCTAGGGAAGTAGAAAAAGGAATTGCTAAAATGTCGCACTATCCCTTTAACCAGGGGAATAGTTCCCACCACATCCCAGCCTGTCTGTCTGAGATATAAATAGTCTAGTGGTCTCCCAGCTCCAGCCCAGTCTATGATCATAAAGCTAATATCTAAATCAATGCAGCAGACCAGGCCAGGTGATCCGGGAAAACCTCTGTTGCATTCTGGGACAGCCAGTACTGTGTGTGTGTGTGTGTGTTTGCGTGTGTGCGTGTGTGTGGTGGGAGAGGAGTGGTTAGGGGCCCAGCTTACCACATGCTTGTTTTACTGTAGCTTGTTAAAAGTCCATCCTTCACATTGATTTATCAATCAATTCTCTGTGGATCATCTAATCCTGTGCACACACGCTCAATGCCACACACACACACACACACACACACACACACACACACACACACACACACACACACACACACACACACACACACACACACACACACACACACACACACACACACACACACACACACACACACACACACACACACACACACACACACACACACATAGTCCATACACACATGACCTTTGGCCCCCGGGTTTGTTAACAGGCCTATGGTCAGGGCTGAGATGCAGACGGCGGGGTGCTGAAGCGTGTGGCTATAATGGCCTGGGAGACATGGAGAGGGAGATAAGAGATGAACACAACAGAGAGAAATACAGGCAGACATACAGACAAAACTAGCCACCATGAGAAAGGTCTCTAACAATGGGAGGGGGTGGGGGGGGGGGGTGTTATTGTAACGCTGTCGCCATGACGCTGTCAGAACATTGTTAAAACAAAAAGGTCCTGATCCGGAGTTGTAGTGATTTCATGTGAGGCTTTGTGATACTGAGCCACTCCAATCTGTCACACTGTGCATAAACAACTAGCCACTACTAAGGCTGAGGTGTAGGCCTATTCTACAAAGAAGAAGTAATGAGTTAGCCAGCTAACTTGCCTTAATATTCTGAAATAACTTTTTTCTTCTTCTGGAAAATAAGCTTTAAATGGGCATGGTCTATAATTGACTCAACAACCAAAAACACATGTCTAAGTTTAGCTTTCTTGATTAACCATAGTTGTTCATGGTTGTTTATCGAAGTTAGCCGGCTAACTCATTGTCCTGCTTTGTAGTATACCGCTTTGGTCTGAAGACTGACAGCTTAATGATTCCACAAGAAACTGTTCAGGAAAATGTGTGCATGTGATGGTAATGCATGTGCATGTGGTAAGAAGGGGTGTTTATCTTTCTGTGTGTTGTGGCATTTCTGGTGGACCGGCAGGACGTTCAGACCGCTCTTAAATACTCGGCACTCTGAAGGCAGGTAGAAAGTGGATCAAATGAAGCATGTTCTTTTCTATCGATTTCCCGTCACTGTAGCAGGCTTGTCTGTTTAGCTCAATCAGGGGGCCAAAGCCGGACTTCAAAATGGGACGCAGGTTGTGAAGCAACAGCGTTATTAGCACAACTCTGGCTGAACAGTGAGAGGCTAAACACGCACAGCCTCCAAATATTTGAAGCTGCGGATGTTGACTGCAGGTTGTGTGCGCTGCCATTTCAGGTTCTCCTCCTCCCAGCTTGTGTGTTTTCCTGAGGAGCCGCGCCAGTGGGTTTGACATGATCTGAGAGGTTTTTACCATGCAGAAGAGATGGAGGATTAGAAAAGAGAGGGAAAGCGAGGGAGGGAAAAAAATGTTTGGTTTAATCTATAGATTTAAAGGGCTTAGAATTTGATTGACATTATTGAGATCTTTCTAACCCTGGCTTCTCTCTCCTTTCAGTCTATCATATAGCCTTCATACTGTATATTCCCACGGAGTGTGTCACATTGCTATTTGATATTGGACCAGCTGTGAACAGACAGAAATAACATATTAGCCAGTTTCGCACGGCTGTTGGATTTGATAGATTAGATTGATTTGCATTAGTGCGTTTGTTGCGGAGGTTTTGTTGTCGGAAATGTTGTGGAAAGAAATTGGGCCCGAGTTTGATCAATTAATTATAGTAGCAGCATGAAAATATAGACTACCCACTGGGCACAGACATAATTTAATCGTCTAGTTTTGATTTTATTTCGGTTGAGTTGCCAGCTACAGTGAATTCAACGTGAAATCAACAAAACGTTTCAAGCCATTGGATTTAAGTTCAAAGTTGTGTGAAAAAAAAAGACGAAAATTCCCTTACGTTGACGACTTTTTTACAAATCACATTTCATTTTGCCCAGTTGGTATCGTTTCTCTATCCCCCCACCATACCCCTCTCAATTCAATTCAATTCAATTCAAGGGCTTAATTGGCATGGGAAACATATGTTAACATTGCCAAAGCAAGTGAAGTAGATAAACAAAAGTGAGATAAGCAATAAAAATGTGCAATAAACATGACACGCACAGACGTTCAAAAAGAATAGAGACATTTCAAATGTCATATTATGTCTATATACAGTGTTCTAACAATGTGCAAATAGTTTAAGTACAAAACGGAAACTTAAATAAACATAAATATGGGTTGTATTAACAATGTTATTCACTGGTTGCCCTTGTGGCAACAGGTCACAAATCTTCCTGCTGTGATGGCTCAATGTGATATTTCACCCCGTAGATATGGGAGTTAATCAAAATGGGGTTTCTTTTCAAATGATTTGTGGATCTGTGTAATCTGATGGAAATATGTGTCTCTAATATGGTCATACATTTGGCCGGAGGTTAGGAAGTGCAGCTCAGTTTCCAACTCATTTTGTGGGCAGTGTGCACATAGCCTGTCTTCTCTTGAGAGCGAGGTCTGCCTACGGCGGCCTCTCTCTCTCTCTCTCTCTCTCTCTCTCTCTCTCTCTCTCTCTCTCTCTCTCTCTCTCTCTCTCTCTCTCTCTCTCTCTCTCTCTCTCTCTCTCTCTCTCTCTCTTCCTCCTCCTCCTCCAGATGTACTGTCTCACACCTTAACATGGCCTTGCTAAGTGTTTGGGCAATGGAAAAGCTTTTAGTCGTTTAGTGGGTGACTGTGGTCAAAACACTATTATGTGTAATTTAGCGCCATTAAAAGGATCTCTGTTCCTGTCAGTGAGTCCCCAGTAGAGTAACGTGGCACGGGGAACAGAGAGGGTCCACCCAGGCCTCTGGCACCATCATACTAGCCTGATTCCACATCTGTTGGCATAGTCTTGCTAACTCCTGTATATGGTCAATGACCACAGACATCGACAGGACAGCACAAACAGACCTGGAACCAGGCTAGCATGACACCACAGAGGATGAGAACAGAGAGCAGTAAATGGGGAGGCAGCACTGACACAGATACAGCTTCTTGGAAGTAACATAGTATATTCTGCAGTAGTTTTCCCCTGTAGCGAACATACCGTAGAGGCTCTCTCTACCTGGGTGAATAACCGAATTTGACGGAGAGTGATCTCTGGCTGTGTGGGAGGCTGTGTTCTTTCTCTTTCTAAACTGAGGCTCAGTTCACCCTGGAGCCATTCTAGCCGTGCGTCATCACAACACACACGGCAGCGCACACTACTGCAGGTCCATCTGTCCTGGACATTTCTAGAAATAGTTCAACTCGCGCATGTTTGCTCAGACTGGGGTCCTCCATAGTTGAAGAGGGAGTGGATTCATTATGTGAGGCTGTACTGGGTCTTTTGATGTGTAGAGTGAGGCGCTGAAGCCTGCGGGTGAGGGATCAGAGGTGGCCCCGCAGAGCCACCGTGTCACTTTGTCTCCCAAAAGGGATGCTGCATGGGGCACAGCTCAACACTCACCGAACTCATATTGAACACACTGAACGCTCAAACTGAACAAACACTCAAAGCTCACTAAACACACACTAAACACACTAAACACACACTGAACACACTCTGAACACACTAAACACACACGGAACACACTGAACACTCACACTGAACACACAGAGAACTCACACTGAACACACACTGAATGCTCACTAAACACACACTAAACACATATTGAACTCACACTGAACACTCACTGAACGCACACTGAACACACACTGAATGCTCACTAAACACACACTAAACACATATTGAACTCACACTGAACACTCACTGAACGCACACTGAACACACACTGAATGCTCACTAAACACACACTAAACACATATTGAACTCACACTGAACACTCACTGAACAAACACTGAACACTCACTGAACAAACACTGAACGCTCAAACTGAACACATTGAAACCTCACTAAACACACACTAAACACACTCTGAACACACACTGACCACTCAATGAACGCACGCTGGATACTCAATGAACACACACATACACTAAACACACACGGAACTCACATTGAACACACTGAACAAACACTGAACACACAGTGAATGCTCACTAAATCCACAGTCAACACACACTGAACACACACTAAACACTCACATTGAACAAACACTGAACACATTGAACAAACGCTGAACACTCAGACTGAACACACCCTGAATGTTCACTAAACACACACTGAACACATGCTGAACTCACACTGAACACTCACTAAACACACGCTGAACGCACTCACCCCTCTATTGCTGGTATTGTTGCACACTTGAATAATGTCACCGACCTTCTAGCATGTAGAAGTTGAGAACATTTCATTTTCTTTTTTTAAATCACAAGACAGAGGGGGCACGTCAGACATGCCGCCTTTATCATCTCCAGGTCTTCTTCTGACGATGGTCAATAGTCTCTGTATCACAAATATGTCCATGATCATTCTCTTATAGGACATAAACGTGTAGAAAACACATTTTCACATTATAAAACAGTAAAGAAGTGAAACTATGGACACATTCACATATCCTCGAGGTTACAGGTGGCTAATTTCATATCTCACTACGACGCACCACCTTGCCAGTTAGTAACACAGTAGGTGTGTTTCTCTGTGCCTGGAGAACTTTAAAACAAGCATCACTTATCTCCCTGATACCCTTTACTTGTTTATACATTCACTTAACATGTGTAGTAACACTTTCATGCACTTGCGGCCATCTTTGCTCACCTGAAATCACAAAACATGCACGGAACTAGCATCACTAGATGATGATACATGTCTATTGATACTGCCTGTATCATCACTAGAGCTGTGTTCGAATACCCATATTAACATACTGTATACTACATACTTAATGAAAATATACTACATACTATATACTATTAGTTCATTTTAGTATACTGTAAACAAACGGTATCCTTTCAGTTGAGCATACTAGCGCTACACCTGTCTACCGGAAGTTGATGCTGTTGCTTTGCAACCTCGTGCTAGCTTGTTAGCATAACAAATTACTAGCTAGACACTTCAGGTGTGTTCGTAAATTCAATCTGGAGTGCCAGAGTGAGCTCTGGGCGTTCGTAAATTCAGAGTGTTGCCAGATTGTCCGTTTGTAAATTCAGAGCGCTTCCCTCTCGGAGCGTTCAGAGGGCACACTGGACGCTCAGGCCGAGGAGTAGGTGGTTGATCCAAGCGTTCTGACCGTCACAACGGCAGTCAAGCATACAAGCTAACCGGCTAACGTTAGCTACATCCAGACACAAATGAGAGCACACCTCACTCTGACCATTTTACTCAACCTAGCAGAGCTGGTTAGGCTGTTTTCATGTTTTCCAGAGCGTCGGTGAATGCAACTATGCCGCTGACATTGAGCATTACTTAGTGATTGATAACCACAATAACCATCTTATATCCTAAAATACTAGTCTGCTTTACAGTACCATGTGAATGTCTAAAGATATTACCCATAATAATAATATGAAAAGGGGGGTGTCTATTTGTTATGCCTAGTATTACTATGGGTCCCACAGTATCATTCATTACTGACTGATTAGCGCCACCAGCTAATATTGCTTACTCATGAACCAGGACAGCTCATAATGTAAATCTCACTATCTGTACATTTCCAGCCCGCTCACTCACCCTCACATATTCCCTGCTCTCCAGTATGAATCAAGTGTGTCAGCCAGTCAGTGAGTCAGCCATTCAGTGAGTCTGTCGGTGAGTCTGTCATTGAGTCAGTCAGTGAGTTAGTCAGTGAGTCTGTCAAGGAACTCAAGTCATATTGTTCACCTGACCTACAATTCCTCACAATCAAATGTCGACCACATTGTCTACCAAGAGAATTCTCTTTGATTTTAATCACAGCCGTGTATATCCCCCCCAAGCAGACACCTTGACAACCCTGAAATAACTTAATTGGACTCCATGTAAACTGGAAACCACATATCCTGAGGCTGCATTTATTGTAGCTGGAGATTTTAACAAGGCTAATCTGAAAACAAGGCTCCCTATATTTTATCAGCATATCGAATGCGAACGGACTAAATTCTGGATCATTGATACGATAACTTCCACTACGCATACAAAGCCCTCCCTCGCCCTCCTTTCGGCAAATCTGACCACTACTCCATTTTGTTGCTCCCAGCCTATAGACAGAAACTAAAACAGGAAACGCCCGTGCTCAGGTCTGTTCAACGCTGGTCCGACCAATCTGATTCCACGCTTCAAGATTGCTTCGATCACCTGGACTGGTATATGTTCCGGATAGCATCGAACAACAACATTGATGTATACACTGAGCGAGTGAGCGAGTTTATTAGCAAGTGCATCGGTGATGTTGTACCCACGGTGACTATTTAAACCTTCCCCAACCAGAAACCTTGGATTGATGGCGGCATTCGCGCAAAAATGAAAGCGCGAACCACTGCATTTATCATGGGAAGGCACGCCTCCAACAATCAAGTTTACAGACGACAGTGTTAGGTTTGATTACCAACAACAACAAGATGGCCTACAGGGAGGAGGTGAGGGCCCTCGGAGTGTTGTGTCAGGAAAATAACTTCACACTCAACGTCAACAAAACAAAGGAGATGATCGTGGACTTCAGGAAACAGCAGAGGGAGCACCCCCCTATCCACATCAACAGGACAGTAGTGGAGAAGGTTCCTCGGCGTACACATCACGGACAACTGAAATGGTCCCCCCACACAGACAGCGTGGTGAAGAAGATGCAACAGCGCCTCTTCAACCTCAGGAGGCTGAAGAAATGTGGCTTGTCACAGAAAACACTCACAAACCTTTACAGATGCACAATCAAGAGCATCCTGTCCGGCTGTATCACCGCCTAGTACGGCAACTGCTCCACCCACAACCACAAGGCTCTCCAGAGGGTATTCCGGTTTGCACAACGCATCACCTGGGACAAACTACCAGCCCTCCAGGAAACCTACACCACCCGATGTCACAGGAAGGCCAAAAAGATCATCAAGGACATCAACCACTCGAGCCACTGCCTGTTCATCCAGAAGGCGAGGTCAGTACAGGTGCATCAAAGCTGGGACCGAGAGACTGGAAAACAGCTTCTATCTCAAGGCCATCACTAGTGGCTGCTGCCAACATACTGACTCAAATCTCCAGCCACTTTAATAATAAAAAATGGTATGTAATAAATGTATCACTAGTCACTTTAAACAATGCCACTTTATATATATATATATTGTACCCTACATTACTCATCTCATATGTATATACTGTACTCTATACCATCTACTGCATCTTGACTATGCCGTTCAGCCATCGCTCATCCATATATTTATATGTACATATTCTTTTCCATTCCTTTACACTTACAGTATGTGTAAAAGGTAGTTGTTGTGAAATTGTTAGGTTATTTGTTAGATATTACTGCACGGTCGGAACTAGAAGCACAAGTATTTCACTACACTCGCATTAACATCTGCTAACCATGTGTATGTGACCAATACAATACAATTTGATTTGATTTTGAGTCTGTCAGTGAGTCTGTCAGTGACTCAGTCAGTGACTCAGTCAGTGACTCAGTCAGTCAGTCCCAGGCAGACAGTGGTGGCTGGCCCAGGGTTGGTAGCTACCGTAGGTTTGTAAGTGCTACTGTCTAGAAACTCTAGTTGTTCAGCAGTGTAACTGCACGGCCCGGGTGCTGGTCTGGTCTGGGGGCTTGGCTCCTCCTCTCATCTCTAATAAATCCTCTATTTACCTGGACAGCCGGTCCGTTTAGCCAGGCCAGACTCCGACGACAGGCATTGTCTGAAACACAAGTTTCCTGACGGTTAAGCTGTAGTGTCCTAATAAAGTGTGACAGCAGATCGACGGAGCCTGCTGTGACACAGAGGAAGGAAGGAGTTGGAGAAAGAGAGAGATGGAGGGAGCGGGAGAAGGTAAAGAGGGAGCGAAACAGACAGCAAATAGAGTGTTTGTTGCTTTAAGGAATTAACTGGGTCTGCTTTTCTCTTGTACCTGTTTGTCTTTGTCATTATGGCGCAGACTGAGCCGACTGCAAACACGCAGGTATGATTTTAGGCCCAAGTTAAGACGATGAATCATCTCAAAATGATGATCAATTCGGCAAACGGCTGGCTGATAAATAATGTAAGCTTTTCTCTGAGCCGCAGAGGGATTCATTAGAGCTAGGTCCGATGGGAACCTTCTGCTGAATTTCAAAAAATGTACCTGGGTTGTAGAGAGAAGACCCTCCCTTTTTCTCTTTCTTTCTTTCTTTTTTTCTTTCTTTCTTTCTCTGTCTTTCTCTCTCTCTCTCTCCCTCTCTCTCTCTCTCTCTCTCTCTCTTTCTCTCTCTCTCTCTCTCTCTCTCTCTCTCTCTCTCTCTCTCTCTCTCTCTCTCTCTCTCTCTCTCTCTCTCTCTCTCTCTCCTTCTCTCTCTCCCTCTCTCTCTCCCTCTCTCTCTCTCTCTCTCTCTCTCTCTCTCTCTCTCTCTCTCTCTCTCTCTCTCTCTCTCTCTCTCTCTCCTTCTCTCTCTCTCTCTCTCTCTCTCTCTCTCTCTCTCTCTCTCTCTCTATCTCTCTCTCTCGCTCCTTCTCTCTCTCTCTCTCGCTCCTTCTCTCTCTCTCTCCTTCTCTCTCTCTCGCGCCCTCTCTCTCTCTCTCTCTCTCTCTCTCTCTCTCTCTCTCTCTCTCTCTCTCTCTCTCTCTCTCTCTCTCTCTCTCTCTCTCTCTCTCTCTCTCTCTCTCTCTCTCCTTCTCTCTCTCTCTCTCGCCCTGTCTCTTCCTCTCCCCCCGCGCTACCTCTGTAGAGACAATATTAGTATTTCACTGTTGTCCAGGTGATATGATCACCAGTATGGCAGCCGGGGCTCAGTAACCGGTCATTGCTGGCTAACTGAGTGTTACCTGGCAACGGAAGCAGCTCCGTTGCCCTGGGTTTTTAGGCAATGGTGAATTATGCAATGTTTATTTAGCTGACGCAGTCCTGAAATATGCTTTTGTTTACTCGTTCACTGTTGAGAACTCCAAAGAGATTTTCAGCAAAAGATATACCTTAGTTGTTGAGGGAATAATCCGAATCAACAGGAAAAACTGAATTTTGACAGCACAGGGCCTTTAAGTGCCAGTTGTGAAAAATGGAGATCAAAACCTGAAGTAGCGTTCTCACTCAAGTCCACTCACTCTTCCTCTCCTCTGTGTTCCTCTGTTCTAGACTGCGGCGGCAGAAGAGCCCGGGCCTGTTTGGGAAGATGAGGTCAGCTCGGTTCAACCCGGAGAACCCAGACGGACCGCCCAGCGACCCAGACGAAGAGGAGGAGGAGCTACAGATCCAGATCCCATGAACAAAGGAAGGACACACGGACTCTGACTTAGGGCCTCTTCATTTCCCACCGTGTGAGTCCCGTAGACAGACAGACTGATAGTTGGACGGCTGTGATCTTGACGCCTACTCATCTCCATTGACCTGGCTCATCCTGGTAGAGACAAACACTGGCACATGGTTGCCATGGACACCTGTCACCCCCTGTACCAGTGAACTACAGTGCTACCAGCAGGGGCCCAGAGGGAGCCCTCGCTACACGACGACTGACAGTACACTACACTACACTACCACACTCCAGTACAACCCACAGTGCACTGCGGTTACAAGCCACCACGGCCTGAGCCTACAGTCCTCTAGCTCCCTACACCTCAACCGTCATTACCATCGCTCCCATATCTTCAACACCCGCGGTGTTGAGAAACGCTCTCTCAATCGCACTCCTCAGGTGATTGCTCACGCCTCCTCTTTCACCCTTCCGTCCCTTTCTCTTTGCGTCCCGAGTTCCTTCACCCAGCGAATGTTGTACAGTATCCGTCCTGATGTATAAAAATGTAAAAACCACTCCAGAAAGGGGCTGTGACCTAGCTGTGACGTTCCAGCAGTGTTCTGGTAATGTTATGTAATGCGTTTGGATTTGTGTCGTTAGCTGTACATACAGTTCAGTACAGGTAGGGCGTTTGGCCCTCGGGTCACTGTGCTATGGGTGTGTGTTCGGCGCCTGGCACCTGGGGTCGTCATTACTTCATCAGTGTTTTGGGCTCAGCCTCAGACGGCAAACTCCTTCCAGTGTTATTGGGAGAGACTGGGACTGGACATGAAGGCCCTTCACTGCTTTGTCCCCTTGTCCCCTCTCCGTAACCACGAAGGGACAAGGTACTTGTGTAGAGGACGGGTCCGTCAGACCCACAGTATTAACTTCTCGACATAGTGGGTTGTTCATTCTGAAAGAGAAGTTTGTGGTCAACACACACATCCTTAAAAAAAGCGTAGGTGCCGGGCTGATTAAGTATATGAACTGAACAGAAAAGGGCCTGCACACTGCACGGTTTTGATCCGGAAGGATCTTCGTCAGGCCAAGACCCTTGTGGATCGAAACGTTGTCAATGATGTGGTAATTGGGAGCATATTCAGTGTGCAGGCCTTTCTGTTCAGTTCATTCTGAAAGCAATAAGACATCGGCTATCACTCCCACTTACTCGTCTGCTACTGCGGGGACCAAGTTATTTGTAACGGTCATGCAAATTATTTATGTTGATGTTTTTGATAATTGATCTGTACTGTGAACCACAGTGTTTTTTTGTATTTAGCTCTATAAATGTTAAGTGTACGTATAAACCGTGCGTTGTTTGTCTCTCTTCGTGAGCATTGTCTCAGGTGTGTGTGTGTGTGTGTGTGTGTGTGTGCGTGTGTGTGTGTGTGTGTGTGTGTGTGTGTGTGTGTGTGTGTGTGTGTGTGTGTGTGTGTGTGTGTGTGTGTGTGTGTGTGTGTGTGTGTGTGTGTGTGTGTGTGTGTGTGTGTGTGTGTGTGTGCGTGTGCGTGTGTGTACGTGTAAGACTGCATAATATCTTGACAGAGGGTCATTTGAACATCAGAGCTGTCATTAACTCAACGTGTGTGGAGGGAGGGGGGGGGGTAAGCATTTGAATGCTTATTGTGCCATGAAAGAAGCTCAGTATTTCCTTCGGGCCAAGGTGGAGGTGAATCATGAAATGAAAGACAGGCCGATGTGTTTTCTCTCAAAAACAAGGCACGTCCATCTCCGAATGTAATACCTTCCCTCGTCTCGGGGTAGAAGAGAAACTCCATTGACGCTGTTTACTTCCTTGTGTTTATTCAGTGGGAATCTGGTCAACAGACACGGTGTTGTCCAGCCTACTGCAGTGGCGTTTCCCACAGTTCCATCAGACGTACGACACCGAGCCTCTTAAAGGTCTGGATCTAATGGATCTCCCAGCCCTCTGTCAGCAGCGTAGTATCGCACAGGAAGCTCCACCGAACAGGAGCTGTTCTTCCCTCCCATGGTCTTGTCGTCCTCCTCAGGCCTCTCGTGTTCTCCCACATTAAACTTTAAAGCCTGGTTTTATCTCCTTCCTTTCCTCTCCCTCTAGGTGATGAATAATGATGCAGTACAGTCACCGTGGGAGGTTTGCCAGGCGTTGGTAACGTAATACCTCTCTTCAGAGACCAAAACAAGCCACCAGTGCTTCAGGAGGGTTAGACTCTCAACTCTACTCCAACACACACAGACAACGTGTTGCTACCGTACGACAGTGCAACATGGCGTACATTTTGTGTCATTGTTCTATTTGTGCCAGTGGATTGACTTGAACATCCCTTGGCTGTTGTACTGCGACATAAAGTGACACTCACCCAAACTCTGTAATTAGTCATATGATAGGATTGTACACTGAGTGAACAAACCATTATGAACACCTGCTATTTCCATGGCATGGACTGGCCAGGTGAATCCAGGTGAAAGCTATGATCCGATATTGATGTCACCTGTTAAATCCACTTCAATCAGTTTAGATGAAGGGGAGGAGACAGGTTAAAGAGTTATTTTTTAAAGCCTTGAGACATGGATTCTGTATGCGTGCCATTCAGACGGTGAATAGGCGAGACCAAAGATTGAAGTACCTTTGAACGGTAGGTGTCATGCACACCTGTTTGAGTGTGTCATGAACTGCAACGCTGCTGGGTTTTTCACGCTCAACAGTTTTCTGTGTATATCAAGAATGGTCCACCACCCAAAGAACATCCAGCCAACTTGCCAAAACTGTGGGAAGCACTTGAGTCAACATCGGCCAGCGTCCCCGTGGAACGCTTTTGACACCTTGTTGAGGCCATGCCCCAGCAAATTGAGGCGGTTCTGAGGGCAAAAGGGGGTTCAACTCAATATTAGGAAGGTGTTCCTAATGTTTTGTACAATCAGTGTATATTCACCGCTTCCTCAGACCTGTATGGTTGTTCATGTTTTGATGTCTGACACTGGGGTATTGACAGGGCAGACCTCAGGTTCTCTCTGCTTTGGCTTTTTCACTCTGTTCTCTCCTCTCTGCCCTCTTCTCTGTTCTCTCTTCTCTCTGTCTTCTCTCTGGCCTCTTCTCTCTGCCCTCTCCTCTGTCCTCTCTTCTCTCTGTCTTCTCTCTGGCCTCTTCTCTCTGGCCTCTTCTCTCTGGCCTCTTCTCTCTGGCCTATCCTCTCTGCCCTCTTCTCTGTTCTCTCTTCTCTCTGTCTTCTCTCTGGCCTCTCCTCTCTGCCCTCTTCTCTGTTCTCTCTTCTCTCTGTCTTCTCTCTGGCCTCTCCTCTCTGCCCTCTTCTCTGTTCTCTCTTCTCTCTGTCTTCTCTCTGGCCTCTTCTCTCTGCCCTCTCCTCTGTCCTCTCTTCTCTCTGTCTTCTCTCTGCCCTCTCCTCTGTCCTCTCTTCTCTGTTCTCTCTTCTCTCTGTCTTCTCTCTGCCCTCTTCTCTGTCCTCTCTTCTCTCTGTCTTCTCTCTGCCCTCTCCTCTCTGCCCTCTTCTCTGTTCTCTCTTCTCTCTGTCTTCTCTCTGCCCTCTTCTCTGTCCTCTCTTCTCTCTGTCTTCTCTCTGGCCTCTCCTCTCTGCCCTCTTCTCTGTTCTCTCTTCTCTCTGTCTTCTCTCTGCCCTCTTCTCTGTCCTCTCTTCTCTCTGTCTTCTCTCTGGCCTCTCCTCTCTGCCCTCTTCTCTGTTCTCTCTTCTCTCTGTCTTCTCTCTGCCCTCTTCTCTGTCCTCTCTTCTCTCTGTCTTCTCTCTGGCCTCTCCTCTCTGCCCTCTTCTCTGTTCTCTCTTCTCTCTGTCTTCTCTCTGCCCTCTTCTCTGTTCTCTCTTCTCTCTGTCTTCTCTCTGGCCTCTCCTCTCTGCCCTCTTCTCTGTTCTCTCTTCTCTCTGTCTTCTCTCTGCCCTCTCCTCTGTCCTCTCTTCTCTCTGTCTTCTCTCTGCCCTCTCCTCTGTCCTCTCTTCTATCTGTCTTCTCTCTGGCCTCTTCTCTCTGGCCTCTTCTCTCTGGCCTCTTCTCTCTGGCCTCTTCTCTCTGGCCTATCCTCTCTGGCCTATCCTCTCTGGCCTATGCTCTCTGGCCTCTCTCATGTGACCAGGGCTCTGGGATGGCTCTCTGATGTCCAGTGTACTGAAGACAATTCATTACAGCTCATTATGCCCAGTGCATAAGGACAGAGAGAGAGAGAGAGAGCAATAGAAGCAAACAGACTGAAAAGGATGAGAGGGGGAGGGGTCTGTCTGACAGCTTTGATCAGATCATTGGAATTAGGCTTCAGACTGTTCATCAATACCAACCATTTGTAGGTTGGGCATTGGTGTCAGTTAGTAAGCAGAACAGGGATTGTTTTGCTTCTGTCTAATTCTAGGCCCAGTCTATGTTGTATACATTTGTGTAGTCATATTCATGCGAGTGTAATTGTATGGGTTTGAGTCTGTGTGTTGTGTTCTCTCTAAGCACACTGGGCCTGTGTTTCTGGGGCTGTCTGAGCTTCATGCTGCGTCAGGTTCTGTTCAGGCCCATTGGTTGCTGGGCCAGTATTGAGGAGGCCCCAGTCACTCAGTCCCTGTGTCAGTCAGAGTCCCAGCTCTGCTATTCTCCGCTCTGCTCTACTCTGCTGTGTGGTTTCCCTCCCGGTCAGAGACCATTAGCATCAACGACAGCATGAGGAGGACCCAGATTACACCGCAGAGAGAGAGAGAGAGAGAGAGAGAGAGACAACGCTCCTCTTTCCTCCTCTGTCCCTCTCTCTGTGTTGAAGTCTCCTCTCTTTCCCTGCTCTCGCTGCACCATGCCTGCTTGAGTGTTACCAAAGCTGACGCTGGGTTCTGTCTTTCCCTGTTCAACTGAAGCAAGACCTGCACGTCCTTTTTCAGGGGCTTTACCGGTGCGCACTAATAATTCAGTATTCTGCATTACTGCTTGACTTGTACTGTAAGGATATTCTAAGAATACTGTAAGAAATAATGTAGGCCTAAATCCATGTTATTCCAATCCCTATATATATTCTATAGGAATCTATATTTGCACCGTAGACGTGCACTCTCTGTATCTCTCTCTCTCTCTCTCTCTCTCTCTCTCTCTCTCTCTCTCTCTCTCTCTCTCTCTCTCTCTCTCTCTCTCTCTCTCTCCTACACACTCACACTCACTGGCTCTCTAGTGTTCAGTGGCAACATAAACAAGATGGAGATAGACCAATGGTAACTCTGCCTGACTTTTAGCCCTGAGCCAACAATACTAGGCTATAGTGTGCTCTGGCTCTCCTCTGACAGACATGATAGTAATTATAGTGTGTGATATGAACCCCCTCAGACAGGGAAGCTTCATGAATATTTTATACTACTCTGATTAAGCTCCATGTAGGTTAAAGAACTAAACCATAGATCAGCCTCAAATACCATTTCCCTCCTTTTGATGGAGCCTGGAAGGCTATTTGTTGCGTTAGTCCCTATGTGTGTGTGTGTGTGTGTGTAGCAAGTGTGTGCCAGTGTGTATGAAGAATGAAATCGAGGGAGTGCGTGCGTGCGCTCCGCTGTTTATGTCAAATGGAAACTGCACCGAATGTGCCTGTTGATATGCTGCATTGTTATTCCCGAGAGCGGCCTCGCTGTTCCCTCCACTGGGATGACTGGCACGGTACAGTACCACGCCATTGTGTGTCGCTCTGACTGCATCTGTCTCTGGGACTCACTCTTCTTTCCCTTCTCTCTTCTCTCAAGCCGTCTTTGTTCAGCAAGACGCTCTCGACACCCTCGAGTGCAGCGTGCTTCGCAGAAGTGTGAAACAGGTACAGTGCGGCGGGATAGACTGACACGGCATCCGTGCCCTGCCTGTGGTTCGACTGTTCTTCGGTATTACGACATTGCGAGCGCATCACCAGGTGATGCTTATCAACTGATACCAGGCTGGGTGACTAGAGAGTGTTCACAGACGGAACGTTCTTCGTGGCTTCAAGCAGATCTCTGATTCTCAAGTCTTCAGGCTACTCACTCAACCAATGTGTCCAAGCCACTGTTTCTCCTCCTACCTATCCACTGCTGAATGCTACTGACGCCCATCTGGTTATAGATGAACCCTTCTGCTCCCACACCAGGCCCTGGTCTGCTCCCACACCAGGCCCTGGTCAGCTCCCACACCAGGCCCTGGTCTGCTCCCACACCAGGCCCTGGTCTTCTCCCACACCAGGCCCTGGTCAGCTCCCACACCAGGCCCTGGTCTGCTCCCACACCAGGCCCTGGTCAGCTCCCACACCAGGCCCTGGTCAGCTCCCACACCAGGCCCTGGTCAGCTCCCACACCAGGCCATGTCAGCTCCCACACCAGGCCCTGGTCTGCTCCCACACCAGGCCCTGGTCAGCTCCCACACCAGGCCATGTCAGCTCCCACACCATGCCCTGGTCTGCTCCCACACCAGGCCCTGGTCAGCTCCCACACCAGGCCCTGGTCAGCTCCCACACCAGGCCATGTCAGCTCCCACACCAGGCCCTGGTCTGCTCCCACACCAGGCCCTGGTCAACTCCCACACCAGGCCCTGGTCAGCTCCCACACCAGGCCCTGGTCAGCTCCCACACCAGGCCCTGGTCAGCTCCCACACCAGGCCCTGGTCAGCTCCCACACCAGGCCCTGGTCTGCTCCCACACCAGGCCCTGGTCAGCTCCCACACCAGGCCCTGGTCAGCTCCCACACCAGGCCCTGGTCAGCTCCCACACCAGGCCCTGGTCAGCTCCCACACCAGGCCCTGGTCAGCTCCCACACCAGGTCCTGGTCTGCTCCCACACCAGGCCCTGGTCAGCTCCCACACCAGGCCCTGGTCAGCTCCCACACCAGGCCCTGGTCAGCTTCCACACCAGGCCCTGGTCTGCTCCCACACCAGTCCCTGGTCTGCTCCCAACGGCAAAATATCACTCCGTCACGTATGAGTGCACCGCGTTCTTCCTCCTATTGACGTGCTGTTCACTTCAGTTGGTTGCACCAAAATGTGATTGGACACTGGGTTGAAAAACGCGACGGGATCTCTTCTTCCTCGCCTCTATTCCCACCTCATTCCAATATACGCCGAGGGTACAAAACATTAGGAACACCGGCTCTTTCCATGACATGGACCGACCAGGTGGAAGCTGCGATGCCTTATTGATGGCACTTGTTCAATCCACTTCGATCAGTGTAGATGAAGGGGGAGGAGGCGGGTTAAAGGATTTTTAAGCCTTGAGACATGGATTGTGGGTTGGACTGCAACGTTGCTGGGTTTTTCACGCTCAACCGTTTCCCGTGTGAACGTTCCGCTGTGCAAATGGTCCAAATTGTCCACCATCCAGCCGACTTGACCCGACTGTGGGAAGCATTGGAGTCAACATGGGTCAGCATCCCTGTGGAAAACGTTCGAACACCTTGTCCGAGTCCTGACGAATTGAGGCTGTTCTGGGGGGGAAGAGGTGCAACTCAATATTAGGAAGGTGTTCCTAATGTTTGGCATACTCAGTGTACTTTATACACATGTAATATAACTATGGAATGGCGTAATGACAGATAGGCACATCCACATAGTTTCACATTGAACACACCCACGCACACAATCTGCGAACAACAGGTAATCGAATGTGAAAACTCAGCTCGCTCCCATGGGTGTTTGTCAGTGGAGGAGGAAAGTAGTAGCTGTGTACGGTGAGCATGGACGCTACAACCATATAATACTGTACTGTGAGTTTATCCACATTTTGTTGTGTTACAGCCTGAATTGAAAATGTATTAAATTTAGATTTTTCTGGTCACTGGCCTACACACATTACCCCATAATGTTAAAAATGTATTACAAATGAAAAGCTGAAATGTCTTGAGTTAATAAGTGTTCAGGAGTAAGTTCAGGAGTAAACATTTGTTTAATCACATAATACGTTGCATGGAAACACTGTGTGCAATAATAGTGTTTAGCATGATTTTTCAATGTCTATGTTACAGTTTTGACTTAAATCTGCTGGAAAATCCATGGCACAGACCTGAAAATAGTCTAGCAACGACCAACAACCAATTTGACAGAGCTTCAAGAATGTCGAAAAGAATAATGGGCAAATGTCACACCATCCAGGTGTGGAAAGCTCTTAAAGACATACCCAGAAAGACTTGCAGCTGTAATCACTGACAATGTTAAATCTAACATGTATTATCTCAGGGGGCTGAATACTTATGTAATGAAGATATACAGTGCCTTGCAAAAGTATTCACCCCCCTTGGCGTTTTTCCTATTTTGTTGCATAATGGACACACAGAATAGTCCAAAGCGGTGAAGTGAAATTTAAGAAATAACAGAAAAGTGGTGCTACATATGTATTCACCCCCTTTGATATGAAGACCCAAAATAAGATCTGGTGCAACCAATTACCTTCAGAAGTCACATAATTAGTTTAAATAAAGTCCACCTGTGTGCAATCTAAGTGTCACATGATCTGTCACACGATCTCAGTATATATATACACCTGTTCTGAAAGGCCCCAGAGTCTGCAACGCCACTAAGCAAGGGGCACAACCAAGCAAGCAGTACTATGAAGAACAAGGAGCTCTACAAACAGGTCAGGGAAAACGTTGTGGAGAAGTACAGATCAGGGTTGGGTTATAAAGAAATATCCAAAACTTTGAACATCCCATGGAGCACCATTAAATCCATTATTACAAAATGGAAAGAATATAGCACCACAACAAACCTGCCAAGAGAGGGCCCCCCACCAAAACTCATGGACCAGGCAAGGAGGACATTAATCAGAGAAGCAACAAAGAGACCAAAGATAACCCTGAAGGAGCTGCAAAGCTCCACAGTGGACATTGGAGTATCTGTCCATAGGACCACTTTAAGCCGTACACTCCACAGAGCTGGGCTTTACGGAAGAGTGTCCAGACAAAAATAAGCAGACATGTTTGGTGTTCGCCAAAAGGCATGTGGGAGACTCCCCAAACATATGGAAGAAGGTACAGTGCCTTGCGAAAGTATTTGGCCCCCTTGAATTTTGCACGCCCAATTTTTCAGTTTTTGATTTGTTAAAAAAGTTTGAAATATCCAATAAATGTCGTTCCACTTCATGATTGTGTCCCACTTGTTGTTGATTCTTCACAAAAAAATACAGTTTTATCTCTTTATGTTTGAAGCCTGAAATGTGGCAAAAGGTTGCATGGTTCAAGGTGGCCGACTACTTTTGCAAGGCACTGTACTCTGGTCAGATGAGACTAAAATGTTGCTTTTTTGCCATCAAGGAGAACGCTATGTCTGGCGCAAACCCAATACTTCCCATCACCCCAAGAACACCACCCCAACAGTGAAGCATGGTGGTGGCAGCATCATGCTGTGGGGATATTTTTCACTTGAAGGAATGATGGATGGCGCTAACTACAGGGAAATTCATGAGGGAAACCTGTTTCAGTCTTCCAGTGATTTAAGACTTCCAGCAGGACAATGACCCTATGAATAATGCTAAAGCAACACTCGAGTGGTTTAAGGGGAAACATTTAAACGTCTTAGAATGGCCTAGTCGAAGCCCAGACCTCAATCCAATTGACAATCTGTGGTATGACTTAAAGATCGCTGTACACCAGCGGAACCCACCCAACCCATCCAACGCTCAAGTTCTCTGTTTTTTGTTGTTGTCTTATTTCTTGTTTGTTTCACAATAAAACATATTTTACATCTTCAAAGTGCATGTTGTGTAAATCAAATGATACAAACCCCCCAGAAATCTATTTTAATTCCAGGTTGTAAGGCAACGAACTAGGAAAAATGCCAAGGGGGGTGAATACTTTCGCAAGCCACTGTAACGGCATTCAGAGGTGGAAGAAGGATTGGACCAAAGCGCAGCGTGGTAAGTGTTCATGATGTAATGTTTCATTCAAACTCAGAACACTGAAATACAAAACAAGAAAGTGAACGAACAAAAACCGAAACAGTACCGTATGGACCAAACGCTCACACGGAAAACAAACACCCACAAACCAAAAGTGAAACCCAGGCTACCTAAGTATGATTCTCAATCAGAGACAACTAATGACACCTGCCTCTGAGAACCATACTAGAAAAACAAACACCGACTGCCCACCCCAACTCACGCCCTGACCATACTAAAACTAAGAATAAAATAACAGAACTATGGTCAGAACGTGACAGCCACTGTATTAGTGTTTATTTTGATTTGATTTGTACAAATGTTTGAATTTTTCGTACACTTTGACATTATTTAGTATTTTGTGTTTGTGTAGATCGTTGACATCAAATGACAATTATATAAATCCATTTTAATGGCACTTTGTAACACAACAAAATGTGGGAAGAATCAAGGGGTGTGAATACTTTCTGAAGGCACTGCATGTACATCTAGGTGTGCAAGTGCTCCATTTCTGGGAGTGTTCGGCAGACACACAATTACGTGACAGAGGACTTGTTAATATTATATAATATGATATAATTTCATATCACTTTTAATTTTTTCTCTGCCTCTTTTGTCCCCCCCTCTCTCTCTGTCTCTCTCTCCCTCTCTCCCTCCTTGTCTTGGTATTTCACAATAGGCCTGGGTATTCTGTATAGTGTGTATTGGCCCCCCTCTCCACAGACCTGTGCTGTGTGTCATCGCGGAGCTGTCAGTGTTTGTAGCCCAGACCATAGTTAGTTTTGTTCCTTTAGTCCATTGTGTAATCACTCAGCCTTTCTCATTATGAAGCTAATGGGTTTGAGGCAGTGAAGGAGTAGATTAAATTGATCGGAGCATAATTATGCTTGGGGACCAGCGGATATTCACTTTAATCTTTGGATGTGTGAGAGCACACGCCTTTGTCTGGGGATGTGTGTGTGTGTGTGTGTGTGTGTGTGTGTGTGTGTGTGTGTGTGTGTGTGTGTGTGTGTGTGTGTGTGTGTGTGTGTGTGTGTGTGTGTGTGTGTGTGTGTGTGTGTGTGTGTGTGTGTGTGTGCATGCGCGTGCGTGTGCGTGTGCATGTGTGTGTGTGTGTGTGTGTGTGTGTGTGTGAAGGACATTATGTGTGGCATATGTACAGTATACTATATTATGTGTTTGTACATTTAGCTATTCTGCTCCAAGCCATGTGCACAAACATTAATATTTAATAGTTTTTATTTTTCCTTACTGTGTGAGAATGTTTGACTTTCAATGTTTAAATAGCCTGTGTCATTCACAAGGCCTTTAGGTGCATTATTTTCTCTTTTACGTGTTCTTTTCCTCCCTGTTCTATTTTCACTGTTTCATTATGTTTTTAACAGGTTGTTCCATGTGAATCATAGTTGTGGGACTAGCAGCCATCCCGCTACATCACAGCACAGCTACTCTGTGTCAGCCGTGTTCTGATAGGGTGATGATATTACAGCTGGAGCTACACTCCTCCAGGTGACATCCAGAGGCCCACTGGTAGGGGCACACACACACTCGCACACGCGCACGCACACACACAATCCAGTATTTTGACTATTGCAGGGCTGGTACTTGCCATTGAGACAATGAGACTGACAGCTGAGATCAACATACTGTGTCCTCAACACGCGTTGTTGGAGTTGGCTGGTGGCCAGACGTTTGTTTCATAACTTGGATGTGATTGAAAGGTCATTTGTAATTTAGACATTGTCGACAGGGAAGTTGTCTCTCATGGATTTGATGAATGAATAATGAAACTTTGATTTAAAAAAAAAAATGTGTCTTCTTTAATCTTTTTTTCCCACTTGTTAGAGACTCACACACCCACACAAATGGCAATTTGGCTGTGCGAAGGAGATGGAGCTAATCCAGAGTTCAAGGCCTCTTAAAAATATTGCCTTTACTGCTGGATGAAATATGTCAGACGTTGTAAAATGAGAGAGTTTGACGCTGGTGTAGATGCGCTGTGAGATCTGCCCGTGCATCTGTGAGAGAATATACATCTCAGGTACTGTTGAGAACAGGGAGCTTACTTAGGAGTCAAGAGGGGTAAAACAGTATAAGGATTGGTTGAGGTGATCATTTTGAACAGGATTTTTATCAATACTTCAAAGCTGTGACGATGCTGTTCGTAATGTGTTATCATCACGAGGCATAGTGCATAGGCATGGAGAAAACATCAATTGATCTTCTTCATCCCAAATTTCATTTGATAGCTTGAAATTCGAATCTTCAATTCTAATCAAACCGGGGCAATCTGGTGAGGGTAAATATGTCATTTCTTATTCCAATTTTGTGAGAGATCTGTCCCCACAGAGTGAGGAGGCAGCCAGGAAATGGTGACAGGACAATCAGTTGGGATTTCTAAAGAAAGGAACAAGAAAAGAAAAAGAAAAAGTCCCCACTGCTGTCAGTGGGGGGAAAAAAGAGTGTGCTGGATTCCAGAAAGTAACAGACAGCAAATAGAGGAATAATAGACATTATTGCCTCACTGGCAAACAAAAAAAACTCCATCCCTTTTCCTTTCAGAAAAAAAATGTTGCTTTGCCTCTAACGTGCTTGTCGTACATCAACGTCCCGCTGAGTTTTTCTCCTCGTGTTCTTGGCTTCCCTTCCAAGCATCACAAAGCTTCTGTCTCAGCACGGACATATCCAACAGAAAGACGTTCCATCGGGGATTTCTCACGGAGCAGATTTCATTTCTCCACGTGTCTCTTTGCTTTCTCTCAGTTACTGTGTCACATGGCCCTCATGTCATGTACTGTATATCCCAACGACCACCCCCCCCCCCCCCCCCCCCTCAAAAATAGGAATTATTAAAACACCCATGAAATGAATAGTTCTATTTTCTGATGAAGTGCTGAGTACTTGGCACTTTACTAGCACTAGTAGTAAGGGGTAACAACGATTTTCTTTTAAAATATTTCTGGTAGAATCTGTAACCTTATCAACTGTCATAACAATCTGACAAATGTGTAGTGTTGATACATTATGGTTGACAGGAAACTATGTACATTACCACTTTCAGGGCTCAACCTGCCTTTAGACTGACTGGCGCTGGGTTCCTTACATCTGGGTAAGAGACACAAATCAATTGTGCTTGCTCTGTGTCACATAGTATTTCTGTCAACAAGCGGCTATTTGTGTTAAAATAAAAAAAAACGAGCCTTCTGGTCTACAGTTTTCTCTGTTAAACAAAAACGGTCGATGCTGAGTCTCCTGTATCCAGTGCACAGTGAGTCCTGGGCACATATCCACAAAGCGTCTCAGAGTACGACTGCTGATCTAGGATCTGTCCATACAATCCTTTTCATTATGATTTCAAAGTCAAAACTGATGCTAGATTCACACTCCAACTCTGAGATGCTTTGTGGATACGGGCTTTGTGAGACTATCTTAGGTCTGTCTCTTTGGTTTGTAGCATCAAGGCCAGCACATGACGGAGAGGCACTTAGGGTGGCTACAGTCACCTGATTAAGATTTGCAGACTTCCACTACACTCTGAGAAAAATAAGTGCAACATAAAACCATAATGGGTTCTTCCATTCTCCCCCTTGGTGACCCCTCTGAGAATAACTATTTTTTGGTTCCAAGTCGTAACCTTTTCTCTAATACAATGTTCTATGTGTAACCCTTTCACCACAAAAAAAGATTCAACGTATAACCTTTTTCACCATCAAAGGGTTCTACCTGGAACCAACAAGGGTTATCCTACAGGGACAAAGAGTGTACTTCAGACAATACTTGAAAATACTTGCAATACTAAGTCCTTTCTCATGGTGACCCAGTTTGGTCAAACCTAGAGCTGTGTTAGGAGGATTAAGGGCCACAAAGCATTTCTCTCTCCTGCCCCTTTGGCTTTCCTCTCCCCTGGGACACTGGCGGGCAGACTGGCTACACCTCCATGAGTCATGTGACGACAGAGAGCATGTGAGAGGAGAGCGCTCAGCTGCTTTTTGTTCTCCCGGAGAGAGGAGACGAAGACAGAGTGTCTGGTCTCAGTGACAGTAATTACAGGTCCTGTCACCTGACTCCATTCTACCCCTCCATTAGAGACGACACAGGCTGTCATAGCCTACACCCAACACCCCCCTCCTCACCCCTCCCCATCCCCCCACCCTCCTCTCCTCCTATTGATTGAGAGTTCAGAAGCGATGTGTGGTAATGGAGTTGATGTGAGTTCAGTTTCCACTGAACAAAAGGTGCCGGTACAGTGTAATGCGGTCGGTCACAACTTGTTGAAGGACCTGTCAAGGTTCAGTTTAGATGACTTATTGTGTCTCCCTGTCTAAGTGGCTTACAAACAGGTTGCTGTGTCCAGACTGTCTGCGTGTACTGTGGCCTGGTGTTCTTTTTCCTCCACACCTGGACTGCAGGTAAAGTTCAGACGGCATGCTCTGTTGGAGTTCGGTGATAGACACGCACAGTCCAAGCTTCACTATTTGTTGCGCAGTGGTGTGTGTTTCTTGATGTATGGAGCTGACTGTTCTTGTCTCTTGGTCTACCCGACAGACCCTCGTCCTCTTATTCCTCCTCTCCTTTCAGTTGTGTACTCACACTCACAAAATTGCGTGACCAGGTGTTGGGGTGAGCACTTCTACAGATCAACTTTATTAGCCCACCAGGGGGAAATTCATTTGATCATGTCCTTAAAAATAGGGTACATAAAACAGAATAATACACAATAAAAATGTATTTGAAAGTGCAATAGCCTACATATTTACAGTGAAAGTGTAATATGCTGTACACTTAACCTCTACTGGATCGTTGTGTCCCCCGCAGGATGGTTGAGCTAACGTAGGCTAATGCGATTAGCATGAGGTTGTAAGTAACATGAACATTTCCCAGGACATAGACATATCTGATATTGGCAGAAAGCTTAAATTCTTGTTAATCTAACTGCACTGTCCAATTTACAGTAGCTACTACAGTGAAATAATACCACACTATTGTTTGAAGATAGTGAAGAGTTATGAACTTGAAAATGTATTAATAAACCAATTAGGCACATTTGGGCAGTCTTGATACAATGTTTTGAACAGAAATGCAATGGTTCATTGAATCAGTCTAAACCTTTGCACATACGCTGCTGCCATCGAGTGGCCAAAATCTAAATTGAGCCTAGTTTCCTAAGTTATATATTTCTCTTGTATTTCAAAGATGATAAAAAAAGAAAACATGTTTTTTCTTTGTATTGTGTTTTACCAAATGTAATGTGTTATAATCTCCTACATTAATTTCACATTTCTACAAACTTCAAAGTGTTTTCTTTCAAATGGTATCAAGAATATGCATATCCTTGCTTCAGGTCCTGAGCGACAGGCAGTTAGATTTGTCTATGTCATTTTTGGCAAAAATGGGGGGAAAAAGGGTCCAATCCTTAAGTTAGGGGACCAATAGACTATCCACTGTACATCCTATTGGCCGTTGGACTAAAAGAGTCCCTCATCCCCGTTCTGATCTTCTTTTGAAGATGTCTGTGTTTTGAGTAAAGGGGATGGGTACTCTCTTGTATAATGCTTTCACTTTGTGACCACCCGGCTCGATTCGGTCTTATGTAGCAAAATTGTAAAAGAGCTAAAACATTATATATCATACATTACAGTTGAGGAACAATGGGAAAGTAATTCTGCTTTGAAAGTTGATAAACTTGTAACCTCACTTTTGAGAAAATGAGCCTTGAATTTTTTGGTACCTACTGTACTGGAGATATCATTTTTGTCTACACCCATTCACCATCGTTCACACCCTTTTAAGCTTTAGCCCCACCCATCTCTTTTAGGATTCACATGTGAGTCTATATACTAATCAAACAAATATTTCAAGACTAGAGGCTAAACCATCTAGGCTCGTAATTTAACAATTTATTCATATTTTATTCATATTTACAGATGGCATACAAGTTTGTTATTAAGGCACATGAAAGTTCACATGTTCCAGAAGGCATTTCTGCCCAAAAATGCATTTTGATAAAAATGTGAAGTGGTGACACGCAACATAAGCCCAGTTTCCTGAAACGAGTCACATTTTTGGAGGATGAGTTTTGTGCTTCTTGGTCTGTACCAATTGTCCTTCCCGTAGTCTTGATCAAGCACTGCATCACTTGCACTTGCTTAAAAGGCCAATCAGCTCAGTAATGCAGTTAAGTGGATTGGTCTCCATGTTTGTCAGGGAAATATCCTTTATGATGGGCTCTTATCTACAGGAGAGGGGTTTCTTACCTTTCCTGGAAGGTAACAGAGAAAATGCAGACTCTGATGGTGCGTACTAATCCAAAACCCGAATTGGTCCATGGGTTGTCACAATTGAAATGTACTGTGTCATCCTTCCAAATCTCGTCTTGTTGATTTGAGGCTATGTTCACGGTAAAGTACTGCATGTGCAGGAACACATTGTTTGGGTAATGTTACTGATACTATGCTCCTGATTTTGTGGCATGGCAGATGATGTGTGCCAAGAAGTGACAGATGCGTTTGTTATCACTCAATTGGGAAATATTAGTTGCTATGAGATGATATGAAATTTTAGAGAGAGAGCTGTGGAAGAGGTAGAGAGCACCTGGTTTGTATTTGAGAGAGCCAAATTCTGCATGAAACAAAGGTTGAGAATGTATCTCATAGGAGTGTTTAACGGGAGACGTCTTTGAGCTGGAAGGCACAAGTATATTCTCCATCCGAGCTTGAAGAAATTATGCTGTTTTGCCATCTGTTATGTGAAATACACCGTTCGGATTTGAAAAACTTCATTTTTATTGCCCCCGATGCATGTAAAATAGCATTTGTTTCTGTGCTTACTCTTAATTTGCACATTTAATGGCCTGCCGAATGGGAGCTCCATGCTAATGAAGCCGTGCCATTCTGTCTGTCTCTCCACCGCAGCAGTGTATTTCACAGCAGGGGTGATTTCCCTTTGTTTTATGTCATTATGAATTAATACATTTTGCATTATGGTACTAATTTCCCTGTTCACTGCCTCCTCTTTTACTTGCTTGTTTTGATAGTTAACTGTGTGTGAATGTGCGTGTGCATACCCGTGTGTGCATGCAAACTTATTTGGTTCAGACGGTGTCAAGCGTGTGTGGCGGCAACCAGTGGAGGAGTACAAAGACAAGTGTGTCTTGCCTGCAGTCAAGCATGGTGGTGTCATGGTCTGGGGCTGCATGAGTGCTGCCGGCACTGAGGAGCTACAGTTCATTGAGGGAACCATAAATGCCAACATGTACTGTGACATACTGAAGCAGAGCATGATCCCCTCCCTTCGGAGACTGGGCCGCAGGGCCCCAAACACACCTCCAAGATGACCACTGCCTTGCTAAAGAAGCTGAGGGTAAAGGTGATGGATTGGCCAAGCATGTCTCCAGACAAACCCTATTGAGCATCTGTGGGGCATCCTCAAACGGAAGGTGGAGGAGTGCAAGGTCTCTAACATCCACCAGCTCCGTGATGCCTTCATGGAGGAGTGTAAGAGGACTGCAGTGGCAACCTGTGAAGCTCTGGTGAACTCCATGCCCAAGAGGGTTAAGGCAGTGCTGGAAAATGATGGTGGCCACACAAAATATTGACACTTTGGGCATGGTTTGGGATGAGTTGGACCGCGGAGTGAAAGAAAAGCAGCCAACAAGTACTCAGCATATGTGGGAATTCCTTCAAGACTGTTGTAAAAACATTCCTCATGAAGCTGGTTGAGAGAATGCAAAGAGTGTGTCATGACGTTGCCCTCTTTGGGTACAGCGAGCACCATCCCCCTCTCTCTGCACTATCCCCCTCTCTCTCTCTCTCTCTCTCTCTCTCTCTCTCTCTCTCTCTCTCTCTCTCTCTCTCTCTCTCTCTCTCTCTCTCTCTCTCTCTCTCTCTCTCTCTCTCTCCTACACCCAGGCTGCTGTTAAGCAGGTCATAAGTTCCTTCCTCATGGCCAGACAGTATAGAGAGAGAGTGAGTTTTCATAGAGTTTTCATAGAGAGAACAAAGGAACTTCTACCACCGAACAGAACTTGAGAACTGAACAATATGCATGTTCTGGAGGATGTATAAACGGTCGGTGAAATAGCCAGCTACGAACTGGTCCGTTTGGTACAATTTTGTGAAACTCATGAGAGACAATACAGCCACATTACCATAACCCTGTTTATACAAGAGTCTCAGTTGTGAGGCTTGCATCAAATTGTTGTATAAAATTAATGAGTAAAGACGAAACTATTTGTGAAATTGTGTGATGTGATTTTAAACTGTTTAATGAAGGAAACTCCAATTCCCTTTGGAATTGAACTAAATCGTAGGCCCTCCCCATGGGCACAGACATTGATCTGGCGTCATGGAACAGCCCCTTTCTGCTCTTCCGAATATAACCCCCATCCTTGGGAATGTATCTTCAGACCATGCTTCTCTTAATTACGAGAGGGCTAAGTTTTGAGCCCATTGCTGAATTCTTAACCATACCACGTGGTTAAACTCTGAGACGATCGAATCGACAGAATAAGAACAAATCTTTGATACTAATTACTCGTCTGCAGCTAGGAATTCGACAATCGCCGAAACATCTATTCTATAACAACATTACTGAATGTTACTCTGAACTATCCATTCTAACCACGGCACAGAGAGAGAGGGCGAACAAACTCTCCAACAGAGATCCCACTGAGCGTATATATATATATATATATATATATATATATATATATATATATATATATATATTGATTGCAATTATTCCCGAATGAGTGAGTGTTCATGTACAATACAAAGGATTAGCATTTTAATTGTTATAATTATCAACTTTGTAGTGTCTTTTATCTTTCGCGCCCTCCTCAGTCCCTTTGTCTAGCTAGCCGCCATGCCGATTTAGCCCACTAGGGCACATTCCCCTATAATTTCCTTGGAACTATATCAACTGTTTGTGCATTTCTGTGATTATTTGGTTAGTAAATAAATGATTTAAGACAATTGATGTATGGATGACTCATAGTGAAGACTGGGTTCGTGCAGATAACCAACAATATCTGACTAATTGATCAGATATTAAAATATCTGAAAGTTATAATAGGAAAAGTATAACTTTGTTCTGAATATTTTCCTTGGTCCCCCGTCTTCCTAGTTAATCTACCTGATTAACTATTCACGTAATAATAATTACAGAAAATGTATTTGATAAACGAAACATAAGTCTTCAGTTTAATGATGTCAAAACACGACAAGTGTGTAAAGCTGTCATCAAGGCAAGGGGTGGCAACTTTGAAGAATCTAAAATATGAAATTATATTTGGATTTGTTTAACACTGTTTTTGGTTACGACATGATTCCATATGTCTTATCTAATAGGTTTGTTGTATTCACAACTTTTCTACAATGTAGAAAATAGTAAAAATAAAGAAAAACCCTTGAATGAGTATGTGTGACTTGTACTGTGTATTGGGGGGGGGGGGGGGTGATGGAAAGACGCTATCAGTGTAAACTTAAATGACTAAAACCAAATAGAAAGTATGTAGACAAGATAACGGACCTATATATATTTTTACAACAGCCTATAATCTTTGAGAATTTGGAATAAACAAGTTAAAAGCGAGACAATCAAACCCCCTTTGATGTTCTTATAGCTGTAGACAGATCAAGGCCACTGTTAGCAAGGCAAAGGCAAGGAGAGAGCAGACAGTAAGACAGGGATGGATGGAAGGATGAATGGAGGGAAAAAGAGAGGGGAAGGATGCTCATCTGGAAATCAATCCAATTATTTCTCAGCCCAAGGGCCTACAAAAGTCTCATGGTCCAGAAGGCTCGGCAGGCCACAACGTCACTCAATATTTCAGAAGTGGGTCTAGGGGAACCGTGTGGGTGTGGACCCTATGATTCATATAGGCCATACAACCTACTCTCCCTGCACAATGTACACTACCGTTCAAAAGCTTAGGTTCTTAGAAATGTCCTTGTTTTTGAAAGAAAAGTCAATTTTTTGTCCATTAAAATACCATCAAATTGATCAGAAATACTGTGTAGACATTGTTAATGTTGTAAATTACTATTTTAGCTGGAAAATGCAGATTTTTTATGGAATATCCACGTAGGCGTAGAGGCCCATTGTCAACAACCATTACTCCTGTGTTCCAATGGCAGGTTGTGTTAGCTAATCCAAGTTTATTATTTTAAAAGATTAATTCAACATTAGAAAACCCTTTTTACAATTATGTTAGCAGAGCTGAAAATTGTTGTTCTGATTAAAGAAGCAACAAAACAGGCCTTCTTTAGACTAGTTGAGTATCTGGAGCATTAGCTTTTGTGGGTTCAATTACAGGCTCAAAATGGCTAGAAACAAAGCACTTTCTTCTGAAAATCGTCAGTCTATTCTCATTCTGAGAAATGAAGGATATTCCATGTGAGAAATTGCCAAGAAACTGAATATCTCATACAACTCTGTGTACTACTCCCTTCACAGAACAGTGCAAACTGTCTCTAACCAGAATAGAAAGAGGAGTGGGAGGCCCCAGTGCACAACTGAGCAAGAGGACAAGTACATTAGAGAGTCTAGTTTGAGAAACAGACGCCTCACAAGTCCTCAACTGGCAATTTCATTAAATAGTACCTGCAAAATACCAGTCTCAACGTCAACAGTGAAGAGGCGACTCAGGGATGCTGGCTTTCTTGGTAACGTTACAAAGAAAAAGCCGTATATCAGACTGGCCAATAAAAGAAAAGATTAAGATGTGCAAAAGAACACAGACACTGGACAGAAGAACTCTGCCTAGAAGGCCAGCATCCCGGAGTCGCCTCTTCACTGTCGACGTTGAGACTGGTGTTTTGCGGGTACTATTTTTAAAATGATTAACTTGGATTAGCTAACACAGCCTGCCATTGGAACACAGGTGTGATGGTTGCTGATAATGGGCCTCTGTACGCTATGTAGATATTCCATTAATAAATCTACCGTTTCCAGCAACAATGGTCATTTACAACATTAACAATGTCTCCACTGTATTTCTGATCAATTTGATGTAATTTTAATGGACAGAAAATGTACTTTTCTTTCAAAAACCAGGACATTTCTAAGTGACCCCAAACTTTTGAACAGTTGTGTATGTCTGCATGGTAACAATGAACCTCACTCTTTCCTCCTCATTATATCTCCATCACTCTCCCAGCGACTAGCTCCCCACCCTCCAGGCTCAAGCCCAGGCACCTCCACACTTTGTCCACTTTCCTAGTCCCAGCACCCCAGCCCAGAGGCAGGGACAGCCTGCTGCATAATTATGTCCTGCCATGTCCTTATTTCAACATCTTTCTGTTTTTTTAGGCAATGTAAGACTGTTTTCTCCTACTTAGATTTATTCCCACCCCTGCTTGTTTTACTCTTGCTTCCCTCTCCCTCCCTCTCTCTCTTGCTCGCTCTCTCCCTCTCCCTCTCTTGCTCGCTCTCTCCCTCTCCCTCTCTTGCTCTCTCTCTTCCTTAGGAAGAATAGTATGCAGACTTAGCCCACTCAAACTATAGACTGGGGGAAAATGGGTTAGGCTGTTTCGTTTGCCCATGTCAGTGCCTTTCATGCATGTACTGTACATAAATGCATAAATATACAAGCGATCTCAGCGCTTATCCCATTGGGGAATGTAACTCTAAGCCTTGATATCAGGTCCCACGGACAGGAAGGCAGGAGACTCAAGGTCCTGTTGGGATGAAGGACACCTACTGTACAAGCATGCTTTACTGTACACTTCAAGGCCTCTCTGGCTTAAGGCAAATTGGAACTGGTTTGTATTCATGGCACTTGATCATAAGGCTACGGTCCAATTATAATTGTGATTTAGCAGGAAACTGAAATGACAGATGGAGTGACTTAACTCCCCTTTCTGTGTAAACGTTAAAATACACTGAGTGTACAAAACTTGCTCTTTCCATGACAGACTGAGCAAGTGAATCCAGGTGAAAGCTATGATCCCTTATTGATGTCATCTGTTAAATCCACTTCAATCAGGTTAGATGAAGGGGAGTAGACAGGTTAAATAAGGATTTTTATGCCTTGAGACAATTGACACATTATTTTTGTATGTGTGCCATTCAGGGGGTAGGACAAAAGATTTAAGTGCCTTTAAACAAGCTTTGGTAGTACAGTGGGGCAAAAAAGTATTTAGTCAGCCACCAATTGTGCAAGTTCTCCCACTTAAAAAGATGAGAGAGGTCTGTAATTTTCATCATAGGTACACTTCAACTATGACAGACAAAATGAGAAAAAAAATCCAGAAAATCACATTGTAGGATTTTTAATTAATTTATTTGCAAATTATGGTGGAAAATAAGTATTTGGTCAATAACAAAAGTTTATCTCAATACTTTGTTATATACCCTTTGTTGGCAATGACAGAGGTCAAACGTTTTCTGTAAGTCTTCACAAGATTTTCACACACTGTTGCTGGTATTTTGGCCCATTCCTCCATGCAGATTTCCTCTAGAGCAGTGATGTTTTTGGGCTGTTGCTGAGCAACACGGACTTTCAACTCCCTCCAAAGATTTTCTATGGGGTTGAGATCTGGAGACTGGCTAGGCCACTCCAGGACCTTGAAATGCTTCTTTTACGAAGCCACTACTTCATTGCCCGGGCGGTGGTTTTGGGATCATTGTCATGCTGAAAGCCCCAGCCACATTTAATCTTCAATGCCCTTGCTGATGGAAGGAGGTTTTCACTCAAAATCACGATACATGGCCCCATTTATTCTTTCCTTTACACGGATCAGTCATCCTGGTCCCTTTGCAGAAAAACAGCCTCAAAGCATGATGTTTCCACCCCCATGCTTCACAGTAGGTATGGTGTTCTTTGGATGCAACTCAGCATTCTTTGTCCTCCAAACATGACGAGTTGAGTTTTTACCAAAAAGTTATATTTTGGTTTCATCTGACCATATGACATTCTCCCAATCTTCTTCTGGATCATCCAAATGCTCTCTAGCAAACTTCAGACGTGCCTGGACATGTACTGGCTTAAGTAGGAGGACACGTCTGGCACTGCAGTATTTGAGTCCCTGGCGGTGTAGTGTGTTACTGATGGTAGGCTTTTTTACTTTGGTCCCAGCTCTCTGCAGGTCATTCACTAGGTCCCCCCGTGTGGTTCTGGGATTTTTGCTCACCGTTCTTGTGATCATTTTGACCCCATGGGGTGAGATCTTGTGTGGGGCCCCAGATCGAGGGAGATTATCAGTGGTCTTGTATTTCTTCCATTTCCTAATAATTGCTCCCACAGTTGATTTCTTCCAACCAAGCTGCTTACCTATTGCAGATTCAATCATCCCAGCCTGGTGCAGGTCTACAATTTTGTTTCTGGTGTCCTTTGACAGCTCTTTGGTCTTGGCCATAGTGGAGTTTGGAGTGTGACTGTTTGAGGTTGTGGACAGGTTTCTTTTATACTGATAACAAGTTCAAACAGGTGCCATTAATACAGGTAACGAGTGGAGGACAGAGGAGCCTCTTAAAGAAGAAGTTACAGGTCTGTGAGAGCCAGAAATCTTGCTTGTTTGTAGGTGACCAAATACTTATTTTCCACCATAATTTGCAAATAAATTCATAAAAAAATCCTACAATGTGATTTTCTGTATTTCTTCCCCCTCATTTTGTCTGTCATAGTTGAATTGTACCTATGATGAAAATTACAGGCCTCTCTCATCTTTTTAAGTGGGAGAACTTGCACAATTGGTGGCTGACTAAATACTTTTTTACCCCACTGTATATGCCAGGTGCACCGGTTTGAGTGTGTCAAGAACTGCATGCTTAACAGTTTCCCGTGTGTATCAAGAATGATCCAACACCCAAAGGACATCCGGAGAACTTGACACAACTGTGGGAAGCATTGGAGTCAACATTGGTCAGCATCTCTACGGAATGCTTTTGACACCATGTAGTCCATGCCCTGATGAATTGAGGCTGTTCTGAGGGCAAAAGGGGGGTGCAACTCAACATCGCTCCTTACGGACAGATCACTAATGGCAGGTAAAATGGTTTCTGGGTGTCTACTTCCCTAGCTCCTGTCCCTATACTCCACCTTCCACAGTGTGGTTGTGTGCTAGTAGCCTCGACGACAACCAGACATCCTTAAAATGGGGAAGTTCATGAAAGAAAAATACTAAATTAAGGTGGAGACCCCAGTGTAAATCAGCGACACCTCACAACATGTCAAACCAATCAAATGCCTTGCTTGGGTTGCATTTCTGTATTTCCCACCGTGAATCATGGAGGAGGAGGTGTGATGGTGTGGGGGTGCTTTGCTGGTGACACTGTCTGTGATTTATTTAGAATTCAAGGCACACTTAACCAGCATGGCTACCACAGCATTCTACATCGATACACCATGCCATCTGGTTTGCACTTAGTGGGACTATCATTTGTTTTTCAACAGGACAATGACCCAACACACCTCCAGGCTGTGTAAGGGTGAATTGACCAAGAAGGAGAGTGATGCTGCATCAGATGACCTGGCCTCCACAATCACCCGACCTCAACCCAATTGAGAGGGTTTGGGATGAGTAGGATCGCAGAGTGAAGGAAAAGCAGCCAACAAGTGCTCAGCATATGTGGGAACTCCTTCAAGACTGTTTGAAAAGCATTCCAAGTGAAGCTGGTTGGGAGAATGGCAAGCGTGTGCAAAGCTGTCATCAAGGTAAAGGGTGGCTACTTTGAAGAATCTCAAATATAAAACACACTGCTCAAAAAAATAAAGGGAACACTAAAATAACACATCCTAGATCTGAATCAATGAAATATTCTTATTAAATACTTTTTTCTTTACATAGTTGAATGTGCTGACAACAAAATCACACAAAAAGTATCAATGGAAATCAAATTTATCAACCCATGGCGGTCTGGATTTGGAGTCACACTCAAAATTAAAGTGGAAAACCACACTCCAGGCTGATCCAACTTTGATGTAATGTCCTTAAAACAAGTCAAAATGAGGCTCAGTAGTGTGTCTGGCCTCCACGCGCCTGTATGACCTCCCTACAATGCCTGGGCATCTGGTTTGCACTTAGTGGGACTATCATTTGTTTTTCAACAGGACAATGACCCAACACACCTCCAGGCTGTGTAAGGGCTATTTGACCAAGAAGGAGAGTGATGAGATGGTTTGGGATGAGTTGGAAAATGCCACCAGTAAGTGCTAAGCATATGTGGGAACTCCTTCAAGACTGTTGAAAAAGCATTCCAGGTGAAGCTGGTTGAGAGAATGCAAAGAGTGTGCAAAGCTGTGTCATCATTTGGCTTATAACAATAACCTTAAGCCTGGTCTTTGTCTAATCAGCTAACTATGTTTAATTGTTACCCGATTAAATTAATCATGTAACAATTAACTCATTATGATCGGGAGTACCAAGAGAGCGGTTCTTTAAAGAGTTCCATCTCCCAAATTAAAATCTGAAGGTCTTTACCTATCACATCTATAAACAACTTACTAATCATAACCTCATATAATATCATCATTCTGAACAGTCGTAGCCTCCTTGCATCTGCAAAAACCTGAGCCTTACTTATGATTCAGTACTACACAAATTGGTTTAATTATTTATTAACTAGCTAACTAAATGGTAACACAGGATAAACATACACACTTAATACCTTAAAAACATGTCCCTAGCGGACTGACAACAACATGGCTGCTTGTTAGAAAAGACATGGAGAGGGCGAGAGAGAGAGGGGGACAGAGACACTTAACGCTGGTACATTTAGAAACTACTCTCGCTTATGGTACTCCTATACTTTGCACATGAACCACCGCCTGGTTGGAGAAAGAAATCATGCATGAATTTACTTGAAAGGCAGTATCTCTCAGAACCGGGCCATCTTGGAAAGGGGGTTGAATCTTTTTGCGGCACGCTTATAAGGCTCGGATTATCCAAAATGGTTCCGACAAGTCTCATACTGTTGTCCTTCTTTGTAGTTGTCCGGTATCCAGTGACTTGTTGTGTAGTCCTGAACAGAACTACAGAGTTAATTTTCCTTCCTTTCGCTCCTGAAAGATGCTTCTTTGAAGATAAGCTAGCCAGCCGTGTCGATGGTTCCCAGTGGGGTGATGAGAGTAGCATAATACGATGGTTTGAAAAGAGTAGTAGAATAGTCCCACTTAAATGCGCTTTTCTAGATACATAACTTAGAACAGTTAATCAGCTGTACCAGTGATTGTTCAGGAGGTGAGTTTATCGTCTCTATCTTGTGTTGAGATTCAGAGTTCAAACCACTTTAAACATGAACTGCAGCTCTACGTCTCTCTGGCCTTATATGTTAATTCTTAACCCATAATTTATACAGTTTGTTAGAAAGCGGCGGTTCCGTCAGGCTGACATGCTCTCTGACCTCACTCAAGGGGACTGTGACTTCTTACTGTGCACAATTATAGATACAATTGGTCACAGGATGGACACTTCATATATGTAGTGGGTATACTTTCCAAGTTACAGTATTTCCTTTATAACATTTTTAATGACATCACAAAATAACAAATACAATGTTATTAGTGTTCTTTAGATCACCTCTGAACATTCTCCACGTTCTATGTTAGAAATATTGTTCCATTAGTTTGCTTTAGAACGTGTTAGAGTTTAGGCGGGAAGTCTGTGAAACAAAGACACATTTTTCTGGTGTCATTGGTGAGGGAGACCTGAATATTCTCTCCTTGATTTATAACAGGGTGTACGTTGTTAACCCCCACCAGCCCCCCCCACCAGCCCCCGTACCCCCTTTGCAAATCTGACCTATTTGGATCATAACAGGACAGGACAGTCATGACAGCTGTCATCAAGGCAAAGGGTGGCTACTTTGAAGAATCTAAAATATATTTTGATTCGTTTAACATTTTGTTTTGTGTTATTTCATAGTTTGGATGTCGTCACTATTATTCTACAACATAGAAAATAGTAAACATAAAGAAAAACCCTTGAATGAGCAGGTGTGTCCAAACTCTTGACTGGTACTGTATATCAATTTTGTGTATACAGCACACTTCTGGCAAAGCAGAATTCAGTTTTCCCTCCAGTTTTTCTTACATTTTCTGCAATGTTGCAAACTACATTCTGCAAAATGTGTCCTACCCGGTCTAAAATGTGGGACGAACATAACACGTAGCACCAACGGGCATATGAGGGCCCTACCCCATCTCTACATACTGAGTACCATGCCACATAGTATTGATACGGGGAGTCAAGGAGTAGGCTATGTAGTGTCTTAGTGGTGTGGTGCTGGTGCAGATTCTACATGCATGGAGGATCCAACAGTACAGTAGCATTGACACACGGGAACAGTTCAATACCAAGCCACATGAGTCACATCTAACATCAGTCTTGACAATACACTGAGCGAAATACAGTACATTCATGTACAGTATCTCCCACTCTCATCACCGCTTTATCTTAGATATGAGCAGAGTCCAGCCCAAACATGGAGTCCAGCCTAAACATAGTCGGGCTGAAAATGGTGGTAGGAGTAGGAGGAGATGATTGGCTGGCCGGCCCAGGGTTTCATGGGAGGTTCTCAGGTCATGAATCAGGGCTGTCAGCGTTCTCACGGCCCCTCAACACCGCTCTCGGGAAAATAAATCGATGAGTGATTAAATATACGTCTTGCGTCTTTTGAAAGGCCGAAAGGTTTACTGGCAAGGAGATTTCTCCAAAATACAAAAAAAGTATTGGACTGAGAGCAGAGAATCACAAGACAGACAGACAGACAGACAGACAGACAGACAGACAGACAGACAGACAGACAGACAGACAGACAGACAGACAGACAGACAGACAGACAGACAGACAGACAGACAGACAGACAGACAGACAGACAGACAGACAGACAGACAGACAGACAGACAGACAGACAGACAGACTGACTGACAGAGACAAACAGATAGACAGACAGACAGAGACAGACACAAACAAAGACACAGACAAAAACAGACAGACAGACAGACAGACAGACAGACAGACAGACAGACAGACAGACAGACAGACAGACAGACAGACAGACAGACAGACAGACAGACAGACAGACAGAGCCAGTGACAGACAGAGACAAAAACACAGACAAAGACAGACAGAGACAGACAGACAGACAGACAGACAGACAGACAGACAGACAGACAGACAGACAGACAGACAGACAGACAGACAGACAGACAGACAGACAGACTGACTGACTGACTGACTGACTGACAGAGATAAACAGACAGACAGACAGACAGACAGACAGACAGACAGACAGACAGACAGACAGACAGACAGACAGACAGACAGACAGACAGACAGACAGACAGACAGACAGACTGACTGACTGACTGACTGACTGACTGACTGAGACAGACTGACTGACTGACTGACTGAGACAGACAGATAGACAGACAGACAGAGACAGACACAAACAAAGACACAGACAAAAACAGACAGACAGACAGACAGACAGACAGACAGACAGACAGACAGACAGACAGACAGACAGACAGACAGACAGACAGACAGACAGACAGACAGACAGACAGACAGACAGACAGACAGACAGAGCCAGTGACAGACAGAGACAAAAACACAGACAAAGACAGACAGAGACAGACAGACAGAGACAGATTGACTGACTGACTGACAGACAGACAGACAGACAGACAGACAGACAGACAGACAGACAGACAGACAGACAGACAGACAGACAGACAGACAGACAGACAGACTGACTGACTGACTGACTGACTGACTGACTGACTGACTGACTGACTGACTGACTGACTGACTGAGACAGACAGACGCACAGACAGACAGAAAGAAAGAAAGAGACAGACACAGGCAGGCAGACAGACAGACAGACAGACCGTTTGTTATGGAAATAAAAACATTACCACCACACCGTGTCCAGAGATAAAAATGCATTTTAAGTGTGCTTTGAGGTCGCTTGCTCCCTGGCACTGTGCTGACAGGCTGGAGGAAGCGAGTGGACGGTGAGTTAAAGCCTCAAAGCAGTTATACACTGGGAAAGTAAAGACAAATACAGACTTACAGGAAAGGCAAAGACCGCAGGAACGTAATGGAGAATGTAATATTAAAGATTGAGTTGATGTTGTTGACAGCAGAACAGGTATTACTGTTACCTCTGTTCCCTATGAACACCTCTGGCTACCGTTAGATGGCACTTTCATGTCTCTGAAGACTTCCTGTGGGAAATGCTTACATATTTGCTGTCTGGAAGGTTGGGGAGTTTATTGATATTCGTTCCGTGTCGTGGCGGAGCAGGGAGGCGTGTGCCACATCCATTTAAGCCTGTGCCCTATGTCCCCCCGGGCCCTCACTCACACACTGCCAGGCTGTACTTTTTCCATTTAGCCAAGGAAACTTTCTCCAGCGGATTATGGAAGGGAAGAAAGTGGTCACAAACGTGCTGATGAGCTAAAACAAATCTGCACACAGAAAAAGGCAAACTTTCCTATTTTGTCCATTTAAACTGACTCTTAGGTTAAATACCACTGCAGCGTCCCACTTCTCTCCTCTTTCTCTCCCCCTCACACAGAGCCGCTGTCCATTTGTCCATAACTTTGTTAGCGTAGGCAATGATTTTTCCTTATTTTTTTGTTGCCATCCACCACTTCCATACACTTGGAGACTGAGAGAGATAGATGTAGTGGGCACAGTGAATTTCTTTTTGGATTTCACATGGCTGCTGCTGCTGTGGATGGTTTACCTTTTCTCACACACTGTCAGTCAGTGTGTGTGTGTGTGTAGGCAGTAGTACACACACGCACGCACGCACGCACGCACGCACGCACGCACGCACGCACGCACGCACACACACACACACACACACACACACACACACACACACACACACACACACACACACACACACACACACACACACACACACACACACACACACACACACACACACACACACAATGTTTGTGGGAGATTGCCTTGTCTTCGTTGGCAAAGCCCGCAGGCTGTGGCAGGTCCCTGGCTATTCTACGATGGCGTTCACCCCTGATTATTCTCAAACCCCCTCTCTCGCTTTCTCTCCCTCCCTATTTCACATCCCTTGTCTGTTTTTCTTTTCCTCTCCCTGTCTTTCCTTCCCCTCCCTCCTGTCCTCTGCAGTGTCTCGGTGGTTTCCGGCTGTCCAGCCATGGTCTTCCCTTGCCCCAGAGCCTGTACATATGTGATCCCTCAGTCTGGTCTGTCATGGTCTTCCCTTGCCCCAGAGCCTGGACATATGTGATCCCTCAGGCTGTCCAGCCATGGTCTTCCCTTGCCCCAGAGCCTGGACATATGTGATCCCTCAGTCTGGTCTGTCATGGTCTTCCCTTGCCCCAGAGCCTGGACATATGTGATCCCTCAGGCTGTCCAGCCATGGTCTTCCCTTGCCCCAGAGCCTGGACATATGTGATCCCTCAGTCTGGTCTGTAATGGTCTTCCCTTGCCCCAGAGCCTGGACATATGTGATCCCTCAGGCTGTCCAGCCATGGTCTTCCCTTACCCCAGAGCCTGGACATCTGTGATCCCTCAGGCTGTCCAGCCATGGTCTTCCCTTGCCCCAGAGCCTGGACATATGTGATTCCTCAGGCTGTCCAGCCATGGTCTTCCCTTGCCCCAGAGCCTGGACATCTGTGATCCCTCAGGCTGTCCAGCCATGGTCTTCCCTTGCCCCAGAGCCTGGACATATGTGATCCCTCAGGCTGTCCAGCCATGGTCTTCCCTTGCCCCAGAGCCTGGACATATGTGATCCCTCAGGCTGTCCAGCCATGGTCTTCCCTTGCCCCAGAGCCTGGACATATGTGATCCCTCAGGCTGTCCAGCCATGCTCTTCCCTTGCCCCAGAGCCTGGACATATGTGATCCCTCAGGCTGTCCAGCCATGCTCTTCCCTTGCCCCAGAGCCTGGACATATGTGATCCCTCAGTCTGGTCTATCATGTATCTGTTGTTTCTCTGGCTCATCTCCTCAAAGCACAACAACAACAACAACAACAACAACAACAACAACAACAACAACATTGCCAGACCGCCACTGTTGCATGAATTCAGTGTGCCTCAGAGCAGTGCACTGAAATCTCTTTTGGCTTCCTTCTTTTTCTCTCCCGCTGATAAACGGAACGCTTCTGCAATGTGAATACGTGATGTGTCGATCAAGGTGTTTGTTCCAGCGCTGGGAGAGGATTTGATGTTTCTTGGGGTTAAAGATTCACACAGACTCAAACACACCCTCTGGTACTATAGCATCTCGAAGGGGGAACATCTTCTTCTGTCACTGCTAATGTGATGTCTGTGGTCCTGTGCACTTTTCAGTTGGTAGAGTTTGGCACTTGCAATGCCAGGTAACGTGGGTTTAATTCCCGCTGGAGCCACTCATACGAGAAATGAATGCAGACATGTCTGTAAGTCGCTTCGGGTAAAAGTGTCTGCTAAATGGCATATGTTACGAATATATCTTTCTTCACACCTCTCTTCACTCTCATCTTCATTCCACAAGTCACTAATCAAACACCTGTCCTTTCTCCCTGTGACTATAATAAAAATAGACAATATATGTCAAAGAAAAGGTCTGTGCCATTCTTGCCTTCAACAAGTGCTGGAGTTCTCCTTCACACCGGTATTCTCTCACTTATTCTCCTCTCCTCTCCTCTCCTCTCCTCTCCTCTCCTCTCCTCTCCTCTCCTCTCCTCTCCTCTCCTCTCCTCTCCTCTCCTCTCCTCTCCTCTCCTCTCCTCTCCTCTCCTCTCCCTCCTCTCCTCTCCTCCTCTCCTCTCCTCTCCTCTCCTCTCCCTACCTGCCGTGTCCTTCCCCCCCCCAGCCAGCCCAGCTCAGAGTGATCATTAACAGTGAGAAGAGAATAGTATGACCGTTGCAGAGTTGAGCCTATTAAATATTCAATGCCTCCTTCATGCTAAAACTCCCTCTAATCGAAAACGAGGAAACCAATCCCACCTCAGCCGTTTCTGGGGCGCAGAGATGAAGCACGCTACTTTATTCAATTTTTATACTATGGTTGAGGAGGAAAGGAGGGATAGTTGATATCTCATATGTCTTGCAGCATCTGAATGTTTTACCAGCAGTGGCTGGGTGCATGTACTGAATGCTAGGAGTGAATAAGCAGGCAGTGGCCAGTTGAGTCATATAGTGGAATGGCATGTAACAGGGAGTTTAAAAATTGCAATACACCACTCGCCAAAACATTTTGGGATTTCATGGTCCCCTTTCCTTTTTATAAATCTCCATGTCAACCGAGAGGATTTCAGAGAGTAATCTGCTTACAGACTGTACACCCAAACCAGCCTGAGGCAAGCTGAACATCACAGAGAACATTCACCGTATCATTTTTGTCCTCTGTGGCCTCTGTGTTTCTGAGCTTGGCGTCTGTTTACATTTGCCTTTGTTGTGAGGAGGTCCATTCACACACTGCTGTGTGTGTGTGTGTGTGTGTGTGTGTGTGTGTGTGTGTGTGTGTGTGTGTGTGTGTGTGTGTGTGTGTGTGTGTGTGTGTGCGTGCGTGCGTGCGTGCGTGCGTGCGTGCGTGCGTGCGTGCGTGCGTGTGTGCATGTGTGTGCACTCACATGCATGTGACAGATAAGTGAAACCTCCTCTAAATCAAATCAAATGTTCTTCGTCATTCTTCGTAAACAACAGGTGTGGACTAACAGTGAAATGCTGACCTACGGGTCCTTTCCCACAATGCAGAGAAAGAACATAGATCAATTCTAGGAAAGGGAAACGCGTAATAACAAAAGTGTTAAAAGATACAGCGACATCAGTACAAGCTGTAATGATGTCGCTGTCAGTCTTCGGTTGCCCCTGACGACTGTTCCTGTGGTCTCTGCGCTGGGTTTGTGTTTTGACATTCTGGACTCTGTGGGACCTGTTAGCCAATCCAAATATCAGACTGATGTTTGCGAAGGCCAAAAGAGCTACTCCTGATTCAAATTAATCACTTCACCTGCGCCTGGGGCACTGCCATTTGACACACACACACGCGCGCACACACACAAAAGCACACACGCTCCTGCTGCCCATAACCAGACTTCAATATGTCCCTGACTCTGCTTGTCAATCAGAACATCACTTCTCACCACACAGAAGAGACGAGAGAGAGAGGGGGTGGGGGGGGGGGGGGTATGATGAACTATTGCACTCCCCGATTCCCTCTCCTGACTTACAGGAGAAACGTTTGGCCTGAATTATAATCGGAAATAATGAGTAACCGTCATACAGCCAAACGTAAATTCTAGTGAAGGTCAGAAGATGGGCAGTGGAACAGGCCAGTGAGGATGTGAATAGTATCACAAAGTAGGGAGGCAACACAGAACATCAAGATGGGTAGTCGTCAGTGGGGCTGTTTTCAGAGAGGAGAAGAAAGGTGCAGAGCTCGAAGAGGCTTTAGGGGGTGTCAAACAGGGACACAGCGGGGGTAAGAGGACACAGCGGGGGTAAGAGGACACAGCGGGGGTAAGAGGAGCGGAGAGGAGAGGAGGAGATATGCTTGGAACAGGCTGTCATCTCAGGTAGAGAGGATAACACACTGAAGCCGCTCTGTTTGGCTGGTGGGGACATCCAGCCGGGATAGAATGTCCCTTTCTTCTGCTCTGTTTCTCCCCCCTCTCTCTCTCTTTCTCTCTGTTTCTCCCCCTCTCTCTCTTTCTCTCGTTCTCCCTGCCCCCCCCTCTCTCTCTATCTGGGTGTGTATTGACCCCTCACCATGTGTGTTGTTTCAGGGCGTAAGCTGATTTCTCAGATGTTTATCAGCCGTGTTGTGGTCACAGTCCTGATCTCAGAACAAGAAGCGGTTCACTGACCCTCTTACTGTTATCACAACTAATGAATGCTGGGGCGCCTGCCGTGCTGTTGGCCTTTCAGCTTCTCATAGAAGCTATATAATAACAGAAACCGTTTTTTTAAATTGGGTTAGATTGTGTGGCACCGACCTGCTATAGCTTTTAGCATAACATACTCTCACTTCTGCACTCGACTGTCGTGCCCTTCCAATATCAAACCTATGGATCAAACGTTTTGCTGGAGGTTTAAACATGAAGTTTGAACACACACTCTTCAGTTACCCTCAGGGCTGCCTGGGATTAAAGGTGCCAGTGGGAGAATAGTTGTTGATAATTAAAACGACAATTACCCACAACCTGTTTTAGTGACCAGGGTATTATTCACAGTGTTCTTGCTATCAGCCAACCAGTTAACCATTCTTATAACGATGTCTTTGAACAGCGTGTGCGCGGCCTGCCCACACTGTTCAAAGCCAACGACTACTAGGATGTGTGAATGTATCTCCGCATGATCATTTTTCTAACAGTGCAGAGTAGCGGTTTGCTTTTCGGAGAGGTGATGGGGGAGAGAGAGAGCGAGAGAAAGACAGAGCGATAGAGTCAGTGCCAGAAAGCGAATCTTGCTCTGCAGCCAAAAGCACTTTGATTCATAATGCTGCAGGAGTTGCTTTCCTCCTCACTGCCATCCATCATGCCACACAGATAATAGATGTGGTTATTATCACAAAACAAGACTCCCATTGTTGATACAAGTTTACCAACAAAAAAGATAACGGCATTCCACAAAGGTAAGCAAAATACCTAGTACTTTTTGGCGAGCCGGCTTCCATTTTCATCGAGTGACCTGATGAGTGCAATGGCAGCATTTACCATCTGGCCAAGAGGAGAAACCAGACCATAAAGAAAACATGGCAGCGAGGCGAGAAAGATCCATTTTCTCAGTATTGATCAGATCCCTACGCCCATTTGCAGTGATGCAGCGTCAGTGAGTGGGGGATATTGGGAAACTCCCTCTCGGCCACTCTCACAGAGTTGTACACACCTTTTTTCATAAATGCTATCTTTTCCCTACCTAGACGGCAAACTAAAATGGTAATAACAAGTTCCAGTTAGTGCTCGTGAACCCAAATCAGGCTTCACAGTCCTTCCCCTAACCGTGTACATATGGTAGGCTGACCATGAGTGCCGATCGCACGATGTGTTTCACACTTTTGGCTGAAATGTCCTCACATAGTTGAGTTAGAGGATCGTGGAACTACTCATGTCACTTAGCCAGGATAGCGACAGGAGCATAAAACATTTATTACAGAGCTGTGCCACGAGAATGATTTCTTTATAGATTTGAATGGACGCGTCAACGTCACTTATGAGACTATCTGTGTGTAGGAAAGAATGACCGTGTCCACCTCGTCCTCAGTAAGTCAACAGTGTTTTCAGTCACTGTTGCTAGCCACTAAAACACAGACATTAACACACCAGTGTCCGTCCTGATCTACGTGTTAATCACACACACACACACACACACACACACACACACACACACACACACACACACACACACACACACACACACACACACACACACACACACACACACACACACACACACACACACACACACACACACACACACACACACACACACACACACACACACACACACACACACACACGCGCGTGTCACTCTAAACACATGAAAACGTGACCTGGCACCCTCATTTTTCCCATGCCGAGAGAGAGTAGTCTGTGAAGATGAGGACTGCTGGTAACGATGGACGAGAGGAACGAAAAAGAAATGAGAGGATGTCTAGGGTAGTGAGTCATGAATACCTCTCGTCGCGCTTTGTTCCGCGTGCATGTGCTGGTGTACACGTGCGCAGGCTGTCTACTGCTTTTCGACATGAGTGACTGTGGGGTCTGTTTATTTCTTTATCTGTATCTATTTGCAATTGATTCACACCCCCCTCACGGTCCACTGTGTCCCCTCTCCGGCACTCTACAACATCTCTCTAACGCACAGGCTTACATATAGTACATACTGTACTACAAACTCTACCAGGCTACAGATATGACATATTAGCAATTTCATAGTCCTTCAGCTCAGGAATTAAGACTTGCATCAGTGACTTGGACTTGAACTCTACTGAATTGGTGCACAATGTCATAAATTGTTCTGAAAAAGAAGTCATTGCCGAAAGGAGAATATTCCCATTGTGAGCGATTGAATTTTTTGAAGAGTTAAATCTGCCATTCCCGGGGTAGTTTAGTTCCTTCACATCAAGCTGCATTGTCATGGCAACATGACATGCAGCTCTGGCTCTGCAACAGAATGAGCTAAAGGAGGAGAGAGAGACCTGACACACCAGTCACTGACGACTTGACTGATACTCACTTGAGACTCATCCTATTGAGACTTGACTGATACTCACTTGAGACTCATCCTATTGAGACTTGACGTGGACTTTGTTAAATGTGACTCATTGACAAGTCGCTCTCACCCAGGCACCCACCCTTATAAACATAGATCCAAGATCAATCACTTCTCCGATTCCACATACCATCAACCACTTCAAATCAATGATTCAGTCCTTTCATCCAAACAAACAGTCCATTAACTCATCAAAACAGAAGAACTACAGTGACCCAGTCTTCTACTCTTGCCTACTTAGCAAGCCACCACCATGTTACTGGTGGCTCTGAAAACACACATTACCAAGGCAAGGCTGGCTTTAAACACTTGGCTGATGTTCTCTCTTGCTTCACTGCAGGTTGTTAATCAGTATTTAAAAAGGGGAGGAGGAGGAAGAGGAGAGACGGAGGAGGAGGGATGGCTTAAGGAACAACTGGGAGGAGTGGTGGTAGAGTGAAGGCTTTTGGAGCACTGTCTCTCGTGGGAACGTTCTTCTCCAGAGGTGATTAACTACTGTTGGTCTAGGGAGCCCAAGGGAGATACACACACAGCCAGAGGGAGAGGGGGAGAGATGGAGGGAGGGAGACGAAGAGGGACAGTTAAAGGAGGAAAAGGATGCAATGGTTGGTTGCGTGTGTGGGAGTAGGAATTGATCATGTGAACAAATATCTGATATACAATACAATATTTTTTAGACTAAATTAGCACTGCACTGTTGGAGTGCACAGTATTAATATCCGACAGTGAGTGCGGAATCGATACTTTTCTCCATTACACTTACAAAACGTTATTCTATAGCCTCGTGAAGAATTAAGGCAGGTCCTTTATGTAAAGCTGTAGCATTTAATGTGACAATATGAAGGGCAAGGGACTGTTTGATTTATAGTTCCAAGGAGAGTCCGCCTCCCATTCCATCCCGAGTCATACTGGAATACTCCTGGACATAAAACATGTAGTATGTGTATTTGACCTGCATTGAAATCCAATATGTATTTTGAAGCATAGAGGTGCGAAAGAGCAGATATTGAACACTCCAGACACTGGCCCCCTCTGAGCCTTTGCAGGAGCGGTGTGATTGTGAGAGAGGAGAGAGAGGAAAGCTCCAGAGTTACAATCAGAGGACATGACATTACATTGCTGCTGTTGTAGGGCCTCGTGCTGATCGGGTGCTTTTGTTCCCGACGGGAGATGAAATAAATCATTATTTTGTGAAAATAGCCTTCCTAATGAGATGGCGGATTTTAATGAGGTCACAAATTGTCTGCCATTTTGGTTTATTATTTTAATCTTGTGAGCGTGTTCAATTTGCTCTTATTTTCCTCTCGGTAGAGTTGGACGTCGGAGGGAGAACACAATGAAGGACTACACGCACACACACACACACACACACACACACACACACACACACACACACACACACACACACACACACACACACACACACACACACACACACACACACACACACACACACACACACACACACACACACACACACACACACACACACACACAGGGACATTGCCATATCAGCCGTGTGGTCTGTGGACCGGGCACTGGGTGGGGTATTCTTTGATAGTGAAACAGACAGAAGGATTTGTATAAAATCTCTGGGGATGTTGTTTCTGTATTTTGCTGACATGTTTATACTCCACACCAGTCATCAATACAAGTGACATTTGCCCCCGCAAACCATACTGCCGAATCAAGGAGCAGCCTTCTCATTATTCCATAACAATAACATGCATGCAATAACCTGATAAGGTTCCCAGACACAGTGGAGAAAAAAACAAATGACATTATGAGAGAAAGAAAGATTTGCAACCATGGTGTTCTTCTCTATAAAATCAGAACTATGCCTTCTTCTCCCCCCCCCCCCACCCCCTCTCTCCCTCTCTGTGTGAAATAAACAGTTGTGTGTTTCACTGCCTGGCTGTAGCTTGGATGTTTAAATTAACATAAACATCACGCACTCAGCCTCTGTCGGGAAAATAGCGTCTTTAACCCCGTAGGGGATGGAGTTGGTGATGGGGTTACGGGGGGGGGGCGTGTGATAATGCAGTGGCGTGTGAAATGTGGAGCAGCGAGTCATATTTCTCCCAGACACTCAGCACTAGCTCTCAAATGCTGCCATATGGCCCCGATTAAACTCATTTATGAAAGTTCTCCCCCCACACACACACTAGATGCTTAGTCTGCTGCTGCGTCTCCAAAGTGTTTGTCCTCTGCACTCAATTAGAAGAGTGTGTGTGTGTGTGTGTGTGTGTGTGTGTGTGTGTGTGTGTGTGTGTGTGTGTGTGTGTGTGTGTGTGTGTGTGTGTGTGTGTGTGTGTGTGTGTGTGTGTGTGTGTGTGTGTGTGTGTGTGTGTGTGTGTGTGTGTGTGTGTGTGCGTGCACGTTTTCCTCTTTAAAGGTTACCAGAGGGAGACACATGTACTAGTACCCTGAGGTTGTCTATGATGTTGCTGTTGCTAATATAGATGAAAGAATGGGCCGTCCCACTCACTCTCTTTAAACAGAGCCTGAGCTGTCCTCTCTAGACCACTAGAAGGAGAAGGCAGAACCAGCTGTGGTTCTGTCAGTATCAGACATAGCTGAAGGCTTCCTACAACAGACTGGGATGAAGATTAATGAACACAAACAGAAACGAAATAACGCTTCACATGAGGTACACGTCAAGGCCCATTTTAAAGGCTGGCGTGAAAAAGCTTGTTTGCTGGTGGCAAATCAAATCAAATGTTATTAGTCACATGCAACAGGTGTAGACCTTACAGTGATATGCTTACTAATGAGCCCTAACCAACAATGCAGTACAAATAAGAATAAGAAATAAAAGTAGCAAGTATTTAAAAAGCAGCAGTAAAATAACAATAGTGAGACTATGTACAGGCAGGTACCGGTACAGAGTCAATGTGCGGGGGCACCAATTAGTCGAGGTAATTGAGGTAATATGTACATGTAGGTAGTGTTATTAAAGTGACTATGCATAGATGCTCGATGTTGCCTGTAATCCATTATTTCTGGTTGTGATATGTACGTACAGTCACTGTGGGGACGACGTCGTCGGCACTGTCTGTGTGTTTGTTTTTGTGCTGTTTGTGTGTGTGTGTATGTGTATGTGTGTGTTTGTGTGTGTATGTATGTGTGTGCGTGCATGTGTCTGCCTGCATGCATGCTTGTGTGTGTGAGCAGACAGAGGCCTGTCAGTGCATGCCCTGGTGTCTGTCTTTTGTCCCCTGTCAGTATTATCACAGACGCTTATCAACTCAGCGGCACCAGTCTCTCTCTGGACAGATTCCTTTCTGAACACCCACTCATCCTCCGTCCAACCCCTCCCTAGGCCTCCCCTTCCCTCCCCTGCCTCCGCCAGCGCCACCATGTGATAGCACTCAGGGGCATCTTTTAATGAACGTAAGCAGAGATGTATTGTGGGAGAACAGATCCATTACAGTACAATGCATTTACGCTGAAGGATGTAAATGTGCGTACTCTTTTGTATGCCTAATGACTACATGTCTTTGAAATCTACCTGAGCCTGACTGAGAAGGGTGTTACCCTATAATTATAACAGGGAGGTTGAAATTCTCCATTCTCAATCTCAATGCAAAGTACAGTACCAGTCAAAGGTTTGGACACACTTACTCATTCAAGGGGTTTTCTTTATTAGTACAATTTTCTACATTGTAGAATAATAGTGGACATCAAAACTGTGAAATAACACATATGGAATCATATAGTAACCAAAAAAGTGTTAACCAAACCAAAATATACACTGCTCAAAAAAATAAAGGGAACACTTAAACAACACAATGTAACTCCAAGTCAATCACACTTCTGTGAAATCAAACTGAAACACTGATTGACAATAAATTTCACATGCTGTTGTGCAAATGGAACAGACAACAGGTGGAAATTATAAGCAATTAGCAAGACACCCCCAATAAAGGAGTGGTTCTGCAGGTGGGGACCACAGACCACTTCTCAGTTCCTATGCTTCCTGGCTGATGTTTTGGTCACTTTTGAATACTGGCGGTGCTTTCACTCTAGTGGTAGCATGAGACGGAGTCTACAACCCACACAAGTGACTAGGGTAGTGCAGCTCATTCAGGATGGCACATCAATGCGAGCTCTGGCAAGAAGGTTTGCTGTGTCTGTCAGCGTAGTGTCCAGAGCATGGAGGCGCTACCAGGAGACAGGCCAGTACATCAGGAGACATGGAGGAGGCCGTAGTAGGGCAACAACCCAGCAGCAGGACCGCTACCTCCGCCTTTGTGCAATGAGGAGCAGGAGGAGCACTGCCAGAGCCCTGCAAAATGACCTCCAGCAAGCCACAAATGTGCATGTGTCTGCTCAAATGGTCAGAAACAGACTCCATGAGGGTGGTATGAGGGCCCGATGTCCACAGGTGGGGGTTGTGCTTACAGCCCAACACCGTGCAGGACGTTTGGCATTTGCCAGAGAACACCAAGATTGGCAAATTCGCCACTGGCGCTCTGTGGTCTTCACAGATGAAAGCAGGTTCACACTGAGCACGTGACAGACGAGTCTGAAGACGCCGTGGAGAACGTTCTGCTGCCTGCAACATCCTCCAGCATGACCGGTTTGGCGGTGGGTCAGTCATGGTGTGGGGTGGCATTTCTTTGGGGGGCCGCACAGCCCTCCATGTGCTCGCCAGAGGTAGCCTGACTGCCATTAGGTACCGAGATGAGATCCTCAGACCCCTTGTGAGACCATATGCTGGTGGGGTTGGCCCTGGGTTCCTCATAATGCAAGACAATGCTAGACCTCATGTGGCTGGAGTGTGTCAGCAGTTCCTGCAAGAGGAAGGCATTGATGCTATGGACTGGCCCGCCCGTTCCCCAGACCTAATTCCAATTGAGCACATCTGGGACATCATGTCTCGCTCCATCCACCAAAGCCACGTTGCACCACAGACTGTCCAGGAGTTGGCGGATGCTTAATCCAGGTCTGGGAGGAGATCCCACAGGAGACCATCCGCCACCTCATCAGGAGCATGCCCAGGCGTTGTAGGGAGGTCATACAGGCACGTGGAGGCCAGACACACTACTGAGCCTCATTTTGACTTGTTTTAAGGACATTACATCAAAGTTGGATCAGCCTGGAGTGTGGTTTTCCACTTTAATTTTGAGTGTGACTCCAAATCCAGACTGCCATGGGTTGATACATTTGATTTACATTGATAATTTTTGTGTGATTTTGTTGTCAGCACATTCAACTATGTAAAGAATAAAGTCTTTAATAAGAATATTTCATTCATTCAGATCTAGGATGTGTTATTTTAGTGTTCCCTTTATTTTTTTGAGCAGTGTGTTTACCTTGATGACAGCTTTGCACACGCTTGCCATTCTCCCAACCAGCTTCACTTGGAATGCTTTTCAAACAGTCTTGAAGGAGTTCCCACATATGTTGAGCACTTGTTGGCTGCTTTTCCTTCACTCTGCGATCCTACTCATCCCAAACCATCTCAATTGGGTTGAGGTCGGGTGATTGTGGAGGCCAGGTCATCTGATGCAGCATCACTCTCCTTCTTGGTCAATTCACCCTTACACAGCCTGGAGGTATTTACATTTACATTTAAGTCATTTAGCAGACGCTCTTATCCAGAGCGACTTACAAATTGGTGCATTCACCTTATGACATCCAGTGGAACAGTCACTTTACAATAGTGCATCTAAAACTTAAAAGGGGGGGGGGGTGAGAATGCTGGGTCATTGTCCTGTTGAAAAATAAATGATAGGCCCACTAAGTGCAAACCAGATGGGATGGTGTATCGATGTAGAATGCTGTGGTAGCCATGCTGGTTAAGTGTGCCTTGAATTCTAAATAAATCACAGACAGTGTCACCAGCAAAGCACCCCATACCATCACACCTCCTCCTCCATGCTTCACGGTGGGAACCACACATGCGGAGATCATCTGTTCGCGTACTCTGCGTCTCACAAAGGCACAGTAGTTGGAACAAAAAATCTCAAATTTGGACTCATCAGACCAAAGGACAGATTTCCACCGGTCTAATATCCATTGCGCATGTTTCTTGGCCCAAGCAAGTCTCTTCTTCTTATTGGTGTCCTTTAGTAGTGGTTTCTTTGCAGCAATTTGACCATGAAGGCCTGATTCACTCAGTCTCCTCTGTGCAGTTTATGTTGAGATGTGTCTGTTACTTGAACTCTTTGAAGCATTTGAGCTGCAATTTCTGAGGCTGGTAACTCTATTCTTTTTTTTAACCTGCTTTTCTCCCCAATTGGTAGTAGTTACTGTCTTGCCTCATCGCTGCAACTCCCGTATGGACTCGGGAGAGGCAAATGTCGAGAGCCATGAGTCCTCCGAAACACAACCCAACCAAGCCACACTGCATCTTGACACAACACACATCCAACCCAGAAGCCAGCCGCACCAATGTGTCGGAGGAAACACCGTACACCTAGCGACCTGGTCAGCGTGCACTGCGCCCAGCCCGCCACTGGAGTCACTAGTGCACAATGAGACAATGATATCCCTGCTGGCCAAACCCTCCCTAACCCGGATGACGCTGGGCCAATTGTGGGCCAAACATTTTTTTGTTTCTACATGATTCCATATGTTATTTCATAGTTTTGATGTCTTCATTACTATTCTACAATGTAGAAACTAGTCAAAATTAAAGAACATGCCTTGAATGAGTAGGTGTGTCCAAACTTTTGGCTGGTACTGTATGTCAGGCTGAAAACAACACACTTGGACTGTTTGATCAAGCAATGTTGCATACATCTCTTTTGTTGTTGTGTTCTGGATGAACAAGCCCTGAGCTCTAATAGGCACGGTGTTGGTAGTTTGGCACAGAAATATGCACATAATACCACTTTTTTTTGTTCGTGTTGAAATCTTCCCTGACTGCATTTATGCCTCTGAAAATCAATGCAGAGGAGCCACTTAAAACTGTTGAGACACTACTCTAGTAAGAGAATCCACCATTATGTAAGACACTCAACAGAGCGAGACTAAGAGGTTGAGTCCACAATGGGAAATGTGTTCAAGAGGTCACCAGAGGACACCGTTCAGTGTGTTCGGGACAGGACAGGATGGGTCTGGGGGGGGGGGCTGTTTCCTCTGAGTTCGTGAGACTCTGTTGCTTTGTTGCACATCACTTCCTGCTCCTCTCTGTTGTCAGGATGGATGCCAGGCAGGAGGAGGGGGGGTTAAAGTTTCCAGTGTCATCACTTTTCTGTTCCGCTCTAACTCTGGTTCCCTTAACACCTACAAAAAGTCAGGAACCCCCTCCTCAAACCAAGCAAACTATTTCTACCCCCCTCTTCCTCCTCCTATTTCCCTGTACCTCTATTACAGGAACAGACCTTTCACAGATAAACTGTGGTCTGACACAGTATGATGCACGGACAAACACAAGTGTTAAATTGCCTGCACCACAAGCCTGGTTTCTTTGTTTAACTGTATGTTCTAGTGAGTCAGATGTTTTGTCTTTGACTGGAGAGGCATCATCTATATCTGTTTATCCTTGCTGTCTGTAATGGATATGAATCACCACCATCTTCCTGTGTTTATCAGCACTCTGCTCCTCTCTCATTTGTCTCTGCCTATCTCTACTTTCAGTCTGTCCATCCGACCGCAGCTGTTCAGCTCCAATCACCCCTATTCAGTCTCCTGCAAGAGCAGAAAGCCCCGTTCTGTGCAGCTTGACCGTCCTTAGCGTGCATACAAGCATGTGAATCTCTATGGTTTGTTTGGGTGTGCAGCCTACATGTAATTCGCCTGAAATATCCTTGCTGCCCACAAAGGACTATGCCTAGTGAAACAGCTCAGGTGTACCTGTCTTGACGACCTGTCAGTGTCCTAGAATTATTTCGCATTTCTATGATAATATTCTCAGCTGATTCACCAAGAGATTGATTACCCTTCATAGTGACTGATGAGGATCTCCTCGGATGGTACAGTGCATTGCCAGCATGAGCATTTACAGTAACAGTAGCAACACCAGCGAGCTGGTCCAACAATAATCCATCACTTCCGTCATAAGTGGTACAGCCCCCCTGGGTCTCCCCGGGTTGACCCCTTTAAAACTTTCTCGTAGTGGGAGTTAAAGGCTGCCGGTCACAATTACACACTAGTGGCGGTCACACCCACATTGTCTTCTGTGATGATATTTGAGGAAGGATACGACGTGTGATAGATGGTGAAACAGTCAGCCTTTGAACTACATAGGCAGGTAGCCTAGTGGTTAGAGCGTTGGACTAGTAACCGGAAAGGTTACAAGATCGAATCCCTGAGCCAACAAGGTAAAAAATATTTTGTTCTACCCCTGAGCAAGGCAGTTAACCCACTGTTCCTTGGCTGTGTTGAAAATAAGAATAATAAGAATAAGAATTTGTTCTTAACTGACTTGCTTAGTAAAATGTAAATAGAGGACTGCTGATGATATCATTGGTGCATAAAGGCAATGCAAATACATGACTTTTTATATTCGGGTTCATCTCACCACTTTGTGACAGGTAATATTCCGACTTAATATCCTGTAAGCTATATGATACATTTGTTGTACTAAATTTGCACAGAGCACACAGCACACACCACGAACTTGGTAGGCCTATATCGAAACACGCAGAGTAGGCTACATGTTAAATATTTGAAGATGCTTAAAATCTTTGCATTTCCGAGAAAGATGTATCAAATATGGTAAAATGCTGCTCTCACTGTGAATGAGTACCCAATTGGAAAGTATGAATAAATGATATGTGCACAGCTCTTGGAGTTTTACGGTAAAAGGGTGGCTGCTGAAACGTGGCTGGCTGAAATTGTGTCTATTTTGTTGACGGCTCTGATCCGCTCGGTACAGCCCTATACAGTCATTGGTACAGCTCTGAGCAGCGCCAGCCGGACTGGACCGAAGAGATCGCCGACAGTTCTCCGTGCAGAGCGAATCACCTCGGCGCGTTCGTCACAAATAAAAGCACACAGCCAGAAGGCAGCCTATTCTACGTCGATTCATGGAATTATTGTCAGGTGGCGTAGGTTGCATATATTACCAATTCAGTTCGATAGTTGTGGCTTCCACCCATCCTGCCTGAAGGTTACAAGCGGAGCTGCTCAGCACCGACCGCCGCGCCCCTTCAGGACTTCGTCACCCAGGTAAATGTTTTGGAGCGTTAAATCGATTAACATGGTGTACATTGTGTGTATAACACGGTGTACATTATGTGTATATTGAGCAATTGTTTTGAGGTGCTGCTTTTACTAAGTTGCATTGCTTGCGACATGGATGATATTAGATGATTCTATAATGCTATTTTGTTTTAAAGCCTACTGAAACTAGAAAGTATAGCCTATGTCAGTTTGTTTTAATTATGCATATGGAGGGATTTATTTTGGAAAAGTATACTTGTTATTGTAAATGTATTTGTATTATATATATATATATATATATATTTTTTTTTTAACCATTATCCATCTCCAATCGCCAATTGTAGACTGCATAAACCCCACATTATTTTGCCTAGGCTACATGTAATAAGACTAGCTGAATTGTCCTCTTAGCATAATCAAGATTATATGGCTATTTTTTAAACTATTGGCTATATACATTTATAGCATAAATAGTTGACGGGTATGGCTTTGGGCTGATAGTTTATATTCTCTACATCGGATAAGACCTATTGATTGAGAGTGGGCGATTGGCAGTAAGCAATGTAAAAAGAAAACGTGTGCGGAGAGAGAGAGAGAAAGAGATATGTCACATGAATATTTTACACACATTATAGGTGTATATTTATATGAAATAAGGAGGGGTATTGCATAAATGCAATTAATTTATAACAGATCTAAATCATTCAGATTGAATTACTGTAGCCTACATGTGAAATTAACAAAATCTTGGGGCCTGTTATAATATTTTTGGGGAAAAATACTTAAAGTAGGCCTATCTAGATTGGTGACATTTAGCAAATTCCACTAAAGGTGTAATAACAACTCAATGTGGAATTGCCTGGCACCTTGTAAATCCCAAGACAATTAGCGTAATTAAATTGAAATAGTACCTTCAGTTGTATTTTTATTCTTGCAGATCAACGAGCATGTTTCACCCAGCTAATGAAACCGTGTCTGATCTTATCTCGCTGGTCATAAACAAGTCATCCAGAGCGCATAATAAATTAGCTTGATACATCTGTTCAACAGAATGCTAAATCTCTGGCACGAGTGAGGTCCACGGCGGATGTTTCCTGCAGTAGTAATCTTTGGTAAACCGCTTTGAGATATAGATGACAGTATGAAAACTCATTAACCTGTGGCCGGAAAATCAAACGATTCTTTTTCGATTGTTCTATAGGCGTAGTGGGTGTAAACATTGCATTGCGACTGCGTGTGGCGCTAATGAACAATGACCATGTATGTTATAGGAAAATAGAAATCATGCAGTATATTTCTATGAGAAGGTGTGGAGATGAGAGGCAACATGTCAGACATGGTCTTGTCAAATGGCCTTGCAGAGTTGACTTGCGTCCTATGCGAGGTTCCAGGGACCGTGCCTTGTCTCTGTGCGCACACAGCTGTTTGTTGTAACACACGCAGCGCGCCGCTGTCGGGGTTTGTTTGCATCATAGCTGAACTCCCGCAGGGAGAGTGATTATTGATGTGTTATGAATGATGCGGAGACGTGATTATATTACCATTTTTGTATATCCTACTGTACTGCTTATGATTTGTTTGTGTGCGCGTGTGTGTATGTGTGCGTGGCTCAGCTGTCAGGTATAGAGACAGACTGTTTTTTCCAACGCTAACCCGGTGTGACCCCAGCTCTATTGGAACCACACTAAATAATAGGTCGATTTAGAGAAGATCGACAATGAGGAGAGAATTCAAGGCAATTCACCGTTAGCAGCGCTGCCGCAGAGACAAAGAGCACTTTCTCTCCCGGCTGCCTTACACTGAATGATTCTAGCCAATTCCAGGCCTTGGCTGCCTGGCACAAATTGCATGCCAACCGGCGATGTCTTCAAGTGGGCGTCAATACTTTGTCCCGCTCTAAAAAAAACGAGGAGGGATGATAGGCACGCCAGTAAATATAACACTACGTTAGCCTATAGCCTCACCCACACCCCCACCATAATATAATAATAATAATATATCTCCTCCCTGCCATACTGAACAGTATGAGGACGGTACGAGTCCGGCAGTCACGAATCATCTTTGGATACATCTATGACTGTGGACCTGCCTACATTCACTCTTTCACTCAGGGTTCTCAACGACTGTGGAATGGACAGGTCCGTGTTCATTGATTCATGTAACTGCAACCCTTCACATGATATGGTCTCTCTGACTCACCTCCCTCTCTCTGTCTGTCTCTCTGACTCACCTCCCTCTCTCTCTTTCTGTCTCTCTCTGCCAGCGCTACCACCATGGGCCGCTCGTTGGTGTTTAACAGAGCTGGGTGTGTGTATATTAGAGTATGGCAGGTCCAGGGTCAGTAGTTCAGGGGGTTATTTTACATTGACGTCTGCGGTACTTTACGGTGAAATGTCATCACATTGTTTCCTACTGTCCGCTGTTATTACAGACAGTCAAACATGCAAATAAACTCAGACAGTGTGGGCTCTGGGTATAGCCAGTTAGTTCCCTCTGAACACACACACACACACGCATACACACACACACACACGCGCGCGCACACACACACACACACACACACACACACACACACACACACACACACACACACACACACACACACACACACACACACACACACACACACACACACACACACACACACACACACACACACACACACACACACACACACACACACACACACACACACACACACACACACACACAGACTGGATTGGGTTCTGGGAGATTGCAGGAATAAGAAGGAGGCACATCTGTGCTGTCCTCCCACTCCAACGGTCCATGTTTGCCCCCCCTGGTCTTTTGGCAGAGGTGGTCATGTTGTGTGTCTGTGTTGGTGTGTATGCTGGCAGAGATGGCTTAGTAGGGTTTAGTAGCGTTCTGTATGATCAATATGCTCCTGTCTTACTGTGAAATGAGTCAGAAAGGGCATTGTGGAGCCGAACTGCTTCTGTTGCTATGGGGGAAGAAGGGAACTCAGTTTCCATCAAGGGAAACAATGACTTGTGTGTCAATGTCACTACGGCCTGTGCTGTTTTCTGGGCGCTTTGGGCTGCTTTTTATCCACATACATTATCTGTGTAATATGTTTATGTGGACATGCGTGTGGATATGAAAGAAAAAGGTATTGTCTTTTTCTGTTCCTCTTTGTGTTGTTTTGGAAATATCTATGTGGGTGTGAGAGAGAGAGAATTTACTGTAAAGGACCACATAAATCATTCAGAGCGATGTGCTGTGCAATGAGGGCGGTGCAAGAGCTAAGATATGTGTTTTACATGTAGGTTAGAGTGCATGGCATACTATTTAAAAAACAACATTATTTCACCTTTATTTAACCAGGTAGGCCAGTTGAGAACAAGTTCTCATTTACAACTGCGACCTGGCCAAGATAAAGCAAAGCAGTGTGCCACAAACAACAACACAGAGTTACACATGGAATAAACAAACATACAGTCAATAACACAATAGAAAAGTATATATACAGTGAGTGCAAATGAGGTAAGATAAGGGAGATAAGGCAATAAATAGCCCATAGTGGCGAAATAATTACAATTTAGCAATTAAACACTGGAGTGATAGATGTGCAGAATATGAATGTGCAAGTAGAGATACTGGGGTGCAAAGGACCAAAAAAATAAATAACAGTATGGGGATGAGGTAGTTGGATGGGCTGTTTACAGATGGGCTATGTACAGGTGCAGTGATCTGTGAGCTGCTCTAACAGCTGTGCTTAAAGTTAGAGAGGGAGATATGAGTCTCCAGCTTCAGTGATTTTTGCAATTTGTTCCAGTCATTGGCAGCAGAGAACTAGAAGGAAAGGCGGCCAAATGAGGAATTGGCTTTGGGGGTGACCGGTGAAATACACCTGCTGGAGCGCGTGCTACGGGTGGGTGTTGCTACGGTGACCAGTGAGCTGAGATAAGGGGGGGCTTTACCTAGCAAAACTTATAGATGACCTGGAGCCAGTGGGTTTGGCAACAAATATGAAGTGAGGGCCAGCCAACGAGAGTGTACAGGTCGCAGTGGTGGGTACTATATGGGGCTTTGGTGACAAAATGGATGGCACTGTGATAGACTGCATCCAATTTGCTGAGTAGAGTGTTGGAGGCTATTTTGTAAATGACATCTCCGAAGTTAAGGATAGGTAGGATAGTCAGATTTACGAGGGTATGTTTGGCAGCATGAGTGAAGGAGGCTTTGTTGCGAAATAGGAAGCCGATTTCTAGATTTAATTTTGGATTGGAGATGCTTAATGTGAGTCTGGAAGGAGACTTTACAATCTAACCAGACACCTAGGTATCTGTAGTTGTCCACATATTCTAAGTCAGAACCGTCCAGAGTAGTGATGCTGGACGGACGGGCAGGTCCTGGCAGCGATTGGTTGAAGAGCATGCATTTAGTTTTAATTGCATTTAAGAGCAGTTGGAGGCCACGGAAGGAGTGTTGTATGGCATTGAAGCTCGTCTGGAGGTTAGTTAACACAGTGTCCAAAGAAGGGCCATAAGTTTACAGAATGGTATCGTCTGCGTAGAGGTGGATCAGAGAATCACCAGCAGCAAGAGTGACATCATTGAGGTATACAGAGAAAAGAGTCGGCCCGAGAATTTAACCCTGTGGCACCCCCATAGAGACTCCCAGAGGTCCGGACAACAGGCCCTCCAATTTGACACACTGAACTCTATCTGAGAAGTATTTAGTGAACCCGGCGAGGTAGTCATTTGAGAAACCAAGGCTGTTGAGTCTGCCTATAAGAATGTGGTTATTGACAGAGTCGAAAGCCTTGGCCAGGTCGATGAATACAGCTGCAACGTATTGTCTCTTATCGATGGCGGTTATGATATCTGGAACAGTTTGACCTTTGAAGAGGGGGATGACCGTGGCAGCTTTCCAATCTTTGGGGATCTCAGACGATACGAAAGAGATACGGGGGGGGGTGTACTCTATGTGTGGCAGTAACCAGCATCTGGAGACAAACAGAGGGAGATGGATGGAGGTTGAGAATGATGGGGATGCATAGAGTAGGATGATAGATGGGTGGAGATTGAGAACGATGGGGATGCATAGAGTAGGATGATAGATGGGTGGAGGTTGAGGACGATGGGGATGCATAGAGTAGGATGATAGATGGGTGGAGGTTGAGAACGATGGGGATGCATAGAGTAGGATGATAGATGGATGCGGAAAATTGTTTTGCCATAAAGTGCCCCCTTGCCCTTCCTGATATGAAAGTCATCTGTTTGAATACAACACCCCTTCACCCCCAATATGAGCTACCATACCAACCCTTTCACATGCATGCACAGATATGATCAACATTAAAATAGACTGCCAGCCACTTGAGGACGGACATACAGAGATATACTGTAGACTGACCGACAGTGTTTGTGCAGTATGTTTCCAGTGGAGACTAGCTGACTTGCTGTTCACAGTTGCTGCTGCTGCTGCATCTGGGGACTGGGGCTGGGAGAGAGCAGGGCATTGTGGGAGTAGTCTGGTTCTGGTTGGTTGGCTCTGGCTCAGTCTCCAGCAGGCAGCCAGGGCCCAGCCCCACTCTGACAGCAGAAAGAGAGAGAGAGTGAGGGAAGGAGAAAGAGAGGGCCTGTAATTAGCACCAGGGGCTGGCTGCCACATTCCACGTCTGTAAATTACAGAGTGTAGTGGCCTGCCTACCTGCCTGCCTGCCTGTCTGTTTGCTGAGCCGATAGAGTGTCCAGCTCTCTGCCATAGGACCCTGTCTTTCCCTTTTCTGCCCTCGACTAGCTGAGCCTATCCAGACCCCCCCCATCTCTCTCTCTCTCTCTTTAATTTCAATTCAATTTTAGGGGCTTTATTGGCATGGGAAACATCTCTCTCTCTCAGTTCAATTCAATTCAAGGGGATTTATTGGCATGGGAAACGTGTTAACATTGCCAAAGCAAGTGAGGTAGATAATATACAAAAGTTAAATAAACTAGAAAAATGAACAGTAAACATTTAACATACAGAAGTTTCAAAATAATAAAGACATTACAAATGCCATTTTATCTATTTATACAGTGTTGTAAGAATGTACAAATGGTTAAAGTACACAAGGGAAAATAAATAAGCATAAATATGGGTTGTATTTACAATGGTGTTTGTTCTCCACTGGTTGCCCTTTTCTTGTGGCAACAGGTCACAAATCTTGCTGCTGTGATGGCACACTGTGGTATTTCACCCAGTAGATATGGGAGTTTTTCAAAATAGGGTTTGTTTTCTAATTCTTTGTGGATCTGTGTAATCTGAGGGAAATATGTGTCTCTAATATGGTCATACAATGGGCAGGAAGTTAGGAAGTGCAGCTCAGTTTCCACCTCATTTTGTGGGCAGTGTGCACATAGCCTGTCTTCTCTTGAGAGCCATGTCTGCCTACGGCGGTCTTTCTCAATAGCAAGGCTATGTTCACTGAGTCTGTACATAGTCAAAGCTTTCCTTAAGTTTAGGTCAGTCACAGTGGTCAGGTATTCTGCTACTGTGTACTCTCTGATTAGGGCCAAATAGCATTCTAGTTTTCTCAGTTTTTTGGTTCACTCTTTCCAATGTGTCAAGTAATTATCTTTTTGTTTTCTCATGATTTGCTTGGGTCTAATTGTGCTGCTGTCCTGGGGCTCTGTAGGGTGTGTTTGTGTTTGTGAACAGAGCCCCAGGACCAGCTTGCTTAGGAGACTCTTCTCCAGGTTCATCTCTCTGTAGGTGATGGCTTTGTTATGGAAGGTTTGGGAATTGCTTCCTTTTAGCTGGTTGTAGAATTTAACGTCTCTTCTCTGGATATTGATAACTAGTGGGTATCGGCCTAATTCTGCTCTGCATGCATTATTTGGTGTTCTACGTTGTACACGGAGGATAGTTTTGCAGAATTCTGCATGCAGAGTCTCAATTTGGCATTTGTCCCATTTTGTGAAATCTCAGACCTCACAACCATAAAGGGGAATGGGCTCTATGACATTCAAATATTTTTAGCCAGATCCTAATTTGTATGTTGAATTTTATGTTCCTTTTGATGGCATAAAATGCCCTTCTTGCCTTGTATCTCAGATCGTTCACAGCTTTGTGGAAGTTACCTGTGGCGCTGATGTTTAGGCCAAGGTATGTATAGTTTTTTGTGTGCTCTAGGGCAATGGTGTCTAGATGTAATTTGTATTTGTGGTCCTGGTGACTGGACCTTTTTTGGAACACCATTATTTTGGTCTTACTGAGATTTACTGTCAGGGCCCAGGTCTGGCAGAATCTGTGCAGAATATCTAGGTGCTGCTGTAGGCCCTCCTTGGTTGGTGACAGAAGCACCAGATCATCAGCAAACAGAAGACATTTGACTTCAGATTCTAGTATGGTGAGGCCGGGTGCTGCAGACTTTTCTAGTGCCCGCGCCAATTCGTTGATATATATGTTGAAGAGGGTGGGGCTTAAGCTGCATCCCTGTCTTACCCCACGGCCCTGTGGAAAGAAATTTGTGTGTTTTTTGCCTATTTTAACCGCACACTTGTTGTTTTTGTACATGGATTTTATAATGTTACCCCCAACACCACTTTCCATCAATTTGTATAGCAGACCCTCATGTCAAACTGAGTCGAAGGCTTTTTTTAAATCAACAAAGCATGAGAAGACTTTGCCTTTGTTTTGGTTTGTTTGGTTGTCAGTTAGGGTGTGCAGGGTGAATACATGGTCTGTTGTACGATCGCTGCAGCTGTACATAGTCTATTGGTAAATAGCCACCCATTTTCTCCTACCTCATCCCCTTACTGTTTTTATTTATTTACTTTTCTGCTCTTTTGCACACCAATTTTGCACACCACTCTCTCTCTCTCTCTCTACCTGTACATGACCATCTGATCATTTATCACTCCAGTGTTAATCTGCAAAATTGTAATTATTCGCCTCCTCATGCCTTTTGCACACAATGTATATAGACTCCCCTTTTTTCTACTGTGTTATTGACTTGTCAATTGTTTACTCCATGTGTAACTCTGTGTTGTCTGTTCACACTGCTATGCTTTATCTTGGCCAGGTCGCAGTTGCAAATGAGAACTTGTTCTCAACTAGCCTACCTGGTTAAATAAAGGTGAAATAAAAACATATTTTTTTTGGGGTGGGGGTAAAAAGCCAATTTGACATTTGCTCAGTACATTGTTTTCATTGAGGAAGTGTACGAGTCTGCTGTTAATGATAATGCAAGGGTTTTCCCAAGGTTGCTGTTGAGACATATCCCATGGTAGTTATTGGGGTCAAATTTGTCTCCACTTTTGTGGATTGGGTTGATCAGTCCTTGGTTCCAAATATTGGGGAAGATGCCAGAGTTAAGGATGATGTTAAAGAGTTTTAGTATAGCCAATTGGAATTTGTTGTCTGTAAATTTGATCATTTCATTAAGGATACCATCAACACCACTTGCCTTTTTGGGTTGGAGGGTTTTTATTTAGTCCTGTCCTCTCTCTCTCTCTCTCTCTCTCTCTCTCTCTCTCTCTCTCTCTCTCTCTGCACGTGTGTGTGTCCCTCTTGCTATATCCACTTGTCGCTCCCTCTGTGTGGGTAATCATTTTCTCAATGCTTCCAGCATTTCACTCCTTGCACTCACTCTTTCTCTACCGTCTCTTTCTCTCTCTCTAATTTGGAGCAAAAGGCTCCCCTCCTCCACTCGCCTCCCCTGGGTCTGGGCTTCAATTGATTTGTTTTGATTTCAGTAACTTCAGTCCTCCATGATGGCGGGCCGCAGACGGCCCACACCGAGACGCACTGCAAGGCCAGGGACGGAGCGACCATGCAGCAGCGTGTCTGTTTCCCTATGTGTAGCATGACTAGCTTTTCCCATGTCAGCTGAGGAATGTACAGTGCATCTGCGGGTGCAGACTAACCCAGAAGTATTTTTAAGGGAAAAGCGAATTGTGCTACTGCAAAACGGAAAACATTTTTAGATACGAATGGATAACGTCATCACGGCTCAATTAAGTGTGAATCATTTGTCTTCAGAGAGGCAAGCAGAAGAAGTTTGCTTAGTTTAAATGGGTGTGGGGTTTTTTTCGGGTGGGGAAAGGAACATTTAGTGTTTATGAGTGTGTGGATTAGTGAGTCTATGAGTAAGAGTGAGAGCCCCCCCGGTGTCTGTGTGCATGTCCTGTGTGCTCCCCCGGTGTGCCGCATCGCCATGCGTCCTCTGTGCGTCTCTGTGTCTGAGGCTGAGGCGGTGCTAATGGGACAGCTGTCTGGGCTGATGGATGAGGCCTGGCCAGGCTGAGATGGTGACCCTGTTGGGTGGGGGTTGTCTGGGGAGCCTGCCCGTCTGATGGAGCACTTGCTCTGTCTGCTTGCCACCCGAAAGTGAGCTGACAGGGACCGCTCTCTCTCTCTCTCTCTCTCTCTCTCTCTCTCTCTCTCTCTCTCTCTCTCTTTCTCTCTCTCTCTCTCTCTCTCTCTCTCTCTCTCTCTCTCTCTCTCTCTCTCTCTCTCTTTCTTTCTTCCTGGCACTCTCTTTTCCTGACACTCTCTCCATTTGACCCCAGCCTGTACCACTAGTATGCCGTTGTTGATGGATGGCAGAACAGTACCCAGTTCCCAGTGACTGTCACTGTCCCACAGTTCAACAGACTCCCTGTCCAGTCTCTCTGACAGTGGATGTCTGGAAAAGTGTTTCCAGTGGAACGTTGCTGGAGATGCAGTAATGTTATGTGATTTTCCTCCAGTTCCTCCATAAATATATATGACGTTGTATTGTCACATACACCGGAGAGGTGCAGTGAAATGTGTTGTTTTACATGGTAAGCCAGTAGTAGTACCACGCCCCTGGAGCAAATGAGGGTTAAGTGCCTTGCTCAAGGGCACATCGCTAGATTTGTCACTTTGTCGGCTCAGGTATTTGAACCAGCGACCTTTCGGGTTACTGGCTCAACGCTCTCACCGCCAGGCCACCTGCACTGTGTGATGGTCACAGGAGTTACTCCTGCTCCAGAAGGACGTCATCACCAGGAGTAATGAGAACTATGTGGACATATCGGCTCCTTTTAAAAACATTTTTTACAGGCACCGAAGGGGAGGTTTACTATGATACCGGTATGATCTGTTCCAAACTGCTGATCCAGGATCTGTGTCCTAGCTCAACCCCCACGGGGAAACTAGAGGAAAAATACTGTTCCTGAATCAGGGCTTAGGTACTCTCAGCACATATATCAGCCCAGAGGGACAGCAGTTGTACTCTGAGCCTGGTTCATTCTTACATCCTGTGTTCTCTCACTCAACGGACTTGAAGAGTGGATCTCCTGAGAGCTCCGAAGCATTTATAGAGGATCAGGCTGAACTTGAATCATTTATCCTGTTGACACAGAGATGTGTGTGTGTGTGTGTGTCTTTGTGCTGTGAATGTACACCACGCCCTTTAACTCCACACGCTGGTAGCTTTTCTTTCTTACAACCTTCGTCTCTCATCTTTTCACCTCGGCCGTGTATTCCCAGATTCCTTTCTGCATTGTTCACGGCCCCCTGCCTGTCTGTCTGAATGTCATTTTTTTTGCACGCGCCTCCCTGAATGTCTTTTAACTATAGCCTTTTATGCAGAGAAGAGGCGTGTTCAGCCCATCGTTTCAGGTAATTGCATGTACAAGTTTTTGTTTTCAGTATCATTTTTGGCTCTTCAATATACATTTTCTCTTTCCTCCAATCTCTGTTTCCTTCTGTCTCGTGTGTGTGTGTGTGTTTAACCTTTATTTTAACAGGGAGCTATGCTGCGTGTGTGTGTCTGCCTCAAATTGTACCTCCTAATCACAACCACAAGGGTGGCGCCATACTCATAGTGCCCCTACCACCTTGTCATCTGTTAGAAAATGTGACAGCAGATCTACAGTCTGGTGTGTTATCTGCAGTTCACATGAAGTTCACACTGAAATCACAATGTGGTCGCATTAAACTTACATGTCAGCAGAATGGGGAGGCTATGTGTTGGCTGGTGGTGTGTAGAGGGTAGAGGTTTTGATATGACATTCTATGACATTCTATGCATTGAAGTATTTAGATGCTTTTGCAACAGATATTTCCTTCCAAGAGGACAAGTGCTTAAATTCTCCATTGGACGTAGTATTTATGAGGGCCAAGTGGAGTCTGTAGAGGTCGAGGGAGGTGATGTAGACTCATTTACACCATATGTGAGTTAGTTTCCTCATCATCTGTTATGTTGTGGAGCTCAAACCTGCTTTTCCTGACCTGCCACTCCTCTCTGCACTGCTGCTCTGCTGAGAGAAACACAACCTGTGGAAAATATGTACTCAGCCTCTCTCTCTCTCTCTCTCTCTCTCTCTCTCTCTCTCTCTCTCTCTCTCTCTCTCTCTCTCTCTCTCTCTCTCTCTCTCTCTCTCTCTCTCTCTCTCTCTCTCTCTCTCTCTCTCTCTCTTTCTCTGCACTTAGAAGCAGTCAGTGACATCACACCTCTCCTGACATCTCTTAAGGTCTCCATTTTTAGACACATCCACCCTGTGTTGTCACACGTCGGCCTGCCAGTAAGATCGGAGAGTGTGTATGTCGATGAGAGGGTCGATTTCTGGTGATTTGAGTGTATGTGTCTCATCAGCAGAGATACTTTGAATATTGACTTTCAGTCAGTTAAGTTGAGCGGTTTGTAAAACACATTGTGTTGTAACAAGGGCGCGCTGTGCGAGTATCCATTTAGAGACAATGGATGACATGACTCCCAAATCAAATCAAATCAAATCAAATGTTATTTGTAACATACACATGGTTAGCAGATGTTAATGCGAGTGTAGCGAAATGCTTGTGCTTCTAGTTCCGACAATGCAGTAATAACCAACAAGTAATCTTGCTAACAATTCCAAAACTACTACCTACAATTGACCATCTAGAGAGCCCTCCCACTGGGATCCCCCTATAGAGCAACACAGATTAGCCTCTGTAGGAGTGTCATCACTCTGTAAATTCTGTCCTGTGATCTCTCACACACTGACCTTCTCCGGCTCACTGCCTCTAAACAACACTTTAAAAGAGTGTGGAGAAAAAAAGAGAGAATGAAGTCAGGTCTGGTTCTGTGGCTTCAGATTGACTTCCTGGTCTCCACATGAGCCAGACAGTTCTGACGGCCCACAACGCCCGTACAGCGGTCACCTCCCTCCCTCATCCGTACGCTTAACACGGTCTTTGTCTGCCAACAATGCTGGGATTTGGGGCTGGTCCACCCGCTGGTGAGATATGATTACCTTTCTTCTCTGTCTGCCTCTGCCTCTGTCTCTTTCACCCTGCTAATGCCAATGTTTCATCCTCTGTTTGACTGGAAACTAGTCAGTGGAACTTTAGCCGTTGGCTACATTCAGAGGTCTGAACGTCCAAGGATCACCCACGAGGCACATGCAACGTTCCACTCAGCTCTATTCTTTGACAGCTTCCAATATTTTCCAAAATGCGAGTCGATTTTTTGTAATAATGTATTTTTAGCTCTTGCGTCAGAGATGTTCAAAGCTCATTAGCAGTCGCTGAAGAGTCTTGCACCATGCGGTCAGCAGCACTCCTCAGGGAATAGAGATGGACTGACAGGTAATGTTTTTTTGTTGATTACTAGAACTTTGACTTCTACCCTCCTGCTGTTTGTGTGTGTGATATGCCGTGGGAATGTGTCGAGGCGCGTTTCCTCTGATTAGCATCAACTGTTCTGATGCTAATCTGGCCTCATTACATTTCCTCTGCTGCTCTTTGACTCACGGGGCTCTCAATTTGTCTCCAAGGAAGTGTGTGTGTGCATGTCTATCGGTACGCGGATGTGTGTGTGGCTGACTGCGTGTGTGTGGCTGAGTGTTTTCCCGTCATGGTACTACTGGTTGTGTGATTGTCCTCGTCCTTGTGATGGTTAGATATTCGTGTCATACCGGCCCATGGAGATTGAGATGTTGGGAAAACACTAACTATACTGTATCTCTAAAGTCTAGACATTTATATCTGAAGGTATGCCCTCAGTACCCTGCCCTTTACCATTACTCACCAGTCTGGCTGGCCTTGTCTAGCTGAGGGATGTTGCCCCAGACAGCCCCAAACCCCCAGGCATTACCAGACCTGCTCTCTATTGCTCTCTATTTCTCTCTATATATACAGTATATATATATTTCTATCTCTTTCTTTCTCTCTTTTTCTCTATATTTATCTCTCTGTATTTCTCTCTCTCTCTGAGAGACACAATTTGTTGACATTTTAGTCAATATAGCTATGTACTTAAAAAGTATGTATGTGGATGATGTCAGGGACAGGCTATTGTCTTCCTCCCATGAGCTCTCTGTGGCTCCACTCGTCCTCTGTGTTTATATTTAGTCCAGTAAAAGATGATACAGTTAAGAGGCATTCAACACACACACACACACACACACACACACACACACACACACACACACACACACACACACACACACACACACACACACACACACACACACACACACACACACACACACACACACACACACACACACACACACACACACACACACACACACACACACACACACACACACACACACACACACACAGACAGATAGTGTAAACCCTTCCTCCCTCTTTCTCTCTCTCCCACAGTCTCTTGCTGGCAGCTGTTTGTCTTTGATGTTTATTCACAGGAGTGTTGTTAAGGAGATCCTGGGAGTTGGGGCCTGCCTACCACTTTGTTAGGATTCCTCACTTCACCAAGGCAATTACAAAAAAACTCAGCAACCTAATGATTTAAAGTCCCCAGAAAGCGTTGCAGGCAGACTGCAAGGTTATGGCGCATTAAGTTAAAATCGAATAACTGTCTGTTAGATGACAGCAACTGCTCTTTTTCCTCTCAATTTGCCTGAAGAGCTTCGGTGAATAAAATGTGTATTTTGTTTTTCTTCAGTGGTACCACAACCTGTAGATGATCATTTCTGTTTGTTAGAGATAAGAAGAACGAATAGATTATTTTTGTGGAGACGGTCAAGCCAACAGCCTTGTGATGGGCTGTGTGGGGGGTATGTGGAGGGTGTGGGTGAAGAGGGAGGAGGGAGCAGGGTCCTGTACTCCCCCAGACATTGACCTGGCCTGGCTCCAATTTGGACTAGGGCTTGACCAAAAGGCTCTGGGTTGTGTTAGAAATTAGACACTGCGTCAGAGATTAAGCCCTGTGTGCAAACGTCCGAATTCACACACACACACACACACACACACACACACACACACACACACACACACACACACACACACACACACACACACACACACACACACACACACACACACACACACACACACACACACACACACACACACACACACACACACACACACACACACACACACACACACACACACACACACACACACATAAACCCACACCCTCAAGGCGCCAGTCTCTCTGTAAGGTCTGTGGGCTGTTCTGTTTTCTGTCCCTGGCTTGGCAGATGGTATTCATTGAGTTGAATGGGGAGAGAAAAGGGCTGATAGTTTGACAGTGACTGTGGCACAGATTCTGAGGTGCAGTGTTCCCTAGACATCTGCGTAGTTACCCCACGAGTGTATGTGAATGGGGTGGTGCGCATGTGTGTGTATGTTGCAGGCGGTGTGTGTGGTGTGTGTGTGTGTCACATGCAGTGTGTATCTGTTGAGGGGGACAGGAGGTCGCTGGCACCATAATAGGTTGAACAGGCTGGTGGTATTGATCGTTGCGGAATCAGTGGAGTGATATCAAATACATCAAACTCACAGTTTCCAGGTGTCTTGATGCCGTTCCATTTGCTCCGTTCCGGCCATTACTATGCGCCTCTTGTGTTGAGGGCAGAGCACAACCTGGGGCAGCACAGCAACTGTGAAAAGATAATGTAGCATCAAAGCTCTTTCCAGCGCTACCTCCCTCTGTGACCTCCCTCTTTTTTTCTCTCTTTTCTTCATCCCTTTCTGTTCCAGTTATTGCTATCCTATTTCTAACTGCATTACCACCGCCTTCTCTATCCTATTTCTAACTGCATTGCCCCCCCCAGTTTGGTCAGGCCAAACTGTTCATTTTGCAGTAGCAGCAGAATCCACATCTCAAGGGGTCAGCAGTAGATTTGAGCAGCTTTAATAAACACCACCTCTGTATTTATTAAGGCTGGCTTATTGTCTCAATGGATGATTTGTGTGCTCTAAGATCTGTTACATGCGTGCGTGCGTGCGTGCGTGCGTTTAGGGCTCTGACTGCTAAGTGACTTGTGTTTTCTTCTAGAAAGTAGTACAGCTTGCTGAGGGCAACAAACGAAAAATGTCGGAAGGACTCAATTGACTTTAAAATCATCACTTAGACAATTCAAAAGTCTGGTGGTTGAGAGATAAACGGATCCCGTCTTGATGGAGAGAGAGAGAGAGAGATGGGAAAAAACCACCCGCAGCACTGGAAAGCAAATATCACTGGTTCCAAATGAAGAACACGGCTGACTGTACTTTTGTTCTGGGGAGCGTTTTATTGTGTTGAAATTCAATCTCCTTTCTCTTGTAACACCAATGGAAAGAAAAAGGTGCTATCTAGAACCTACAAGGGTTATTCGACTGTCCCCCACAGGAGAACCCTTTTTGGTTCCAGGTTAGAACCCTTTTTTGGTTCCATGTAGAACCCTTTACACAGACATGGAACCCAAAGAGTTCTGCCTGGAAGCAGAAGGGGTTCTACCTGGACCTAAACAAGGTTCTCCTATGGGGACAGCCGAGGAATCCTTTTGGAACCGTGTTCCTTCCAAGAGTGTATCATCTGTGGGTTTCTTCTGACAGAAAACATCTCTAGATTGTCAAATGTAAACGTGATTGTGTGCTGCAAAATGATGTTATGACAGGGTTCAGGTTATGGATGATCACAAAAAAACTAAGAAGTACAAAACTGCGATGATGCCTTGGTCAAAAGTAGTGCACTACACAGGGAATATGGTGCCGCTTAGAACGCAGGTTTAGCGTCTGTCACCTGGCCCCTACCTGTGTCTCTTTCCCACACCCCTCTGCTGGTCATGACCCGAGGGTGTGTTTTCACGGCACCTAAAGGGTTCAGATGGCGATCTGTGTGTGTGTGTGCTTTCACTGCAAGGGTTAACGATGGTTATCAGCTCCCAATGCAGCCCAGACTCCATGTCCAAAAACACACTGAAGTATTAGGATGGGAAGAGGATACTCTTTTATCGGTCATAAATGGGTTTGCATGGGATTATGAAGTTGTTGTGTGTTATTTTTTATTGTGTGTGTTTGTTGGTTTAGGATATGTGGGGTTTTATACACGATGTCCAGTGATAGGCTGGAGTGTGCATGCCTGCCAGCCTCTAGCAATCTCCCTAGTCAATAGTCCTCTTATCCTCCAACTAAATAAATGCTCCATTTTCTCCCTGTTAGTATGTGTATGTAATGTGTGTGTGTAATGTGTATATATATAGTGTGTGTGTGTGTGTGTGTGTGTGTGTGTGTGTGTGTGTGTGTGTGTGTGTGTGTGTGTGTGTGAGCTCGCTGGCTATGGGGCATTGTCTGATAGGACGAGCTTGCAGACAGAGTGTCTGGTCTGTCTATGAGGATGGTGTGTGTGTGTGCGTATGTGTGTGCGTGCGCGTTATCTGTGACAGATAGTAGACGTGAGCAGACAGGGCGTCGTTCCCTAGTGCTGGCTTCAGGCGAAATATCTCTCTCTCTCTCTCTCTCTCTCTCTCTCTCTCTCTCTCTCTCTCTCTCTCTCTCTCTCTCTCTCTCTCTCTCTCTCTCTCTCTCTCTCTCTCTGTGTGTGTGAGAAAGAGAGAGGAGAGGTCTCTGTGAGCTCACTTTCGGTGGCACCCAATCAGAGCAAGACTATGTGTCTGTCTGCATTCATGCATCTGTGCCAGCATCCATCCTTGCACATATGCCTGTCCATGTATGTCTGCTGTCAGGACTCTTCCTCAGTAGGGCCATGGAGAGGTTGAAGCCGAGGTTGGTTTAGGTTGGGTGTGTGTGTCTGTCTAGTTGGGGTCACAGACAGGTGAGGGGGGACCTGGGGGACAACTCCTGCTGCCTGAGCTCCAGTCCCTCCTGTCCCAGCCCTGCCAGTAAACACGATCCCTCCCTCCTGCCTGCCAGAATGAGTGGAATCGTGTCAAATACATCAAACGTGGTTCTTGTGTGTTTGATGCCATTCCATTTGCTCCGTTCCAGCCATTATTAAGAGCCGTCCTCCCCTCCGCAGCCTCCACTGTTGTCCACATAGTGCTGTGTTATGGTTGTAGTGATGTACTGTGTGTGTTGTCCTCTGATAGATGGTGTAAATACGGTGCTAGCCAGCGTCTTAACTCTGGAGCCTCTTCTCTGGCGGCAAGATGAATGGCCTCTCTCTGCTGTCAACTTTATTGCTCGTTTAGCACTTTGTGCGTGCTCTCCCCTTGTCCCTCTCTCTCTCGCTCTCGCTCTCGCTCTCGCTCTCGCTCTCGCTCTCGCTCTCGCTCTCTCTCTCTCTCGCCCTCATCCTCATTCTCAGAGTGGTTTTTGATGATGACAGAGCAGTGCGTTATGGGTTGTGCCGGAGGTGGGATGAGGAAGGTATTGGATGTGCCAGAGTGCCGGACTGGAGGAGCTCACGGTGCAGAGGGGGAGAGATGGTGTGTTCCTACACTGTGTCCGTGTTTACTGTGGGTGTGGATGCTACTGTTTGTCATAGCTGCTAGTACCTCACCTCTCCAGAGAACATGCACTGGCTTAGTTTCGGGTCTTTATTCCATCCTTTTCAAGAGTGGGAGAATGATCCGGCCTTCCGCCCACTCACTACTCCCAGCCCCAGGGGATGGAAACGTTGAGATGTTCTAAGAACATCTCTCTCGGTGGACTGTGTGGTCAGAACATATTAGAATATATTTTGTTTCCCGGCCTGCTCATAGTGTCAAATCTCCCCCCTCCCCTCTCTCTCTCCCTGTGTTTCTCCCAGTGAGCCAGGCATGGTGGGTTAAACCCTGCCAGCAGTAGCCAAGCTGTATTAATTAAGAGCGACCTCTCACTTGTTTCTGAAGTCAGCTGGGTTCCTTTAGCCCTGGGCATTGATTCCTCCAGCCTCCTACTGGGGATAAAGACTGGGGATAAAGACCTAGGGCAGATAATCAGAGAATATAGTGATAATATTCCTTCTTATTCTCTTTGTGGAGGATAAGCAGGTGTGTGTGTGTAGTGTGTGTGATTATATGGGAGCTTCAGCAGATTTTTTTTTTTTTCGGGGGGGGGGGGGGGGGTTCATGGGATATGATACAAGGATTATGAGCCGGGGGTTATGCACGATAGGAGGTTTAGGAGGATGAGGTGGATGAGATTGGGAGGGAGGGAGGGAGGGCCGGCGAAAGGAGTGTTACTGGGGCAGGGGGAACTCTGAAGGGGCATGTGAGGTAACTCCTCCGTAATGGTACTACGACAAAACACAAAGTATTTGATTTCTGGTTTCGAGGAGCTGTGTAAGTGTAAGCTACAGGGTCAACTCTGCGGTGTCCTACATCCTGAATCCGTAAGATACGCTGTGAGACAACACACTCACACACTCACACACATCCACACGATATCAGTTGACTCAGCAGTAGGGCTGGCAGGAGCCATTATTGACTCACTGCAGCCTGGCGGAGAAATGGGGGAAATTCAATCAACCAATCACGCAGCCAGCTGAGTCTTCTTGCTTCACGTTATGCCTGATTTAGTCCTTTTTGTCTAGTTTGTTTGGATGGGGACAAGTACAAACACAGAGACACATTGAACAAACAATCGTCCGACACATTGCACTAGTGTTTCTAGCTCACACCCATTTCTTATTTTTTATTTGGACCTTTATTGAACCAGGCAAGTCAGTTAAAGAACAAATTCTTGCTTTCAATGACGGCCTAGGAACAGTGGGTTAACTGCCTGTTCAGGGGCAGAACGACAGATTTCATCTCTAGATGAAAACCAAAGGAAAGAAAGAAATAACATCATCAAACAAATCACACCAAATAACATGTCTGGACATTACCATAATTACATCCGCGAAGATGTCATTCTCTTTTCTTTCCATGTTCCCCCTTTTCTCCCTGTCCTCATTGTGTTTTATCGTCGACCAGGTCAGCGCTGCGACTGCAGGTAATTCTCTCTGTGCTGACAGTGGAGACAAAAAGCTCCAGGCCGACAGAAAGCCACCCTGTCTAGAAAGCACCGTGAAACGTCCTTCACCACAACATGGCCAAGCGGACGACATGCGGAACAACAGAGTGGAATGCACCTTGCCCTCTCTCTTTTTCTCTTTCTCTCATCCTTCCCCACTGTCGTTCCTAATGTAGTCCTAGGCTGCTTTTATTCTCTTCAACCTTGTCCTTGCCCCTGACCCCTTTGGCACAGCCAGCAGTCTTTTGTTTGACGTTCTGTTGTTTGCCTTCGCTTGGTTTGTCTCCTTGGACGCCATTTTCGAGTTATTGTTCAGTCAAACCAATAGTTGATACCATAAAATGGAGTCTATATTTTTTTTTGAACAGCTCTCTGTGGGAAGTGCTTTGCATTGCCAATTCCCGGGCTCCTGTCGAATGAGCAGCCAGCCTAACTTAATACCGTGCTCCCGTTTGTCCGTCGATATCATACCAGAGCGTAAAATGCTAGTTTAATAAACTGCTGTGCATTCATTGATTCTCACTTCTACATCCCACCTTTCATTGGCTCTCTGGATCCCAGGGGGGCAGGCTGGCATTGTGATTGAATTGGACACTGTATCCTACAATGACCTCAGGACTCACAGCCACTGGCAGAAATAGAGTGGAAGAAATAGAAAGAAATAGTAATAGAAATAGAGTCCAAATAGAGTGGGGCAATTGATTCTTGATCAACGATAAATTATTCTGATCTTGCATAGGCGGGGGATCAATTGTGTTAATGTGCCGTGATTGGCTAAACTTAATAAGCGCAGGTCCCGGTCCACAGTTGATCTGGTGGTCTGTTTTTGGCCGGGGTCGTTATGTAACGACCCCGTGTGTCACGTTCTGACCTTTATTTCCTTTGTTTTGTATTTATTTAGTATGGTCAGGGCGTGAGTTGGGTGGGCAGTCTATGATTGTTTTTCTATGTTTTGGGTATTTCTATGTTTCGGCCTAGTATGGTTCTCAATCAGAGGGCAGGTGTCATTAGTTGTCTCTGATTGAGAATCATACTTAGGTAGCCTGGGTTGCACTGTTTGTTTGTCGGTGATTGTCTATGTTGATGGCTTGTTTCAGCGCAGCTCGCATTAGCTTCACGATTGTTATTTTGTTTACTGTTTTTGTATAGTGTTTCAGTGTTCAGTTCTTTCTTTAATTAAACATTCAACATGAACACATATCACGCCGCATTTTAGTCCTCCGATCCTTCTCTCCTCTACTCTTCAGATGAAGAGGAGGACGACCGTGACACCGTGCTGATTCAGATCGACCATAGTTTCTCTTAGAATAACGGCTCCAGGACAATGTCCAAAACAGCCATTCGATGTCAAGTCTCTGTCTTGTCCTCTGTCAATCGTTTTAGCCAGCCTTGTATCGACACACTGATCCATTCCCCAGACGGTCACATGGTATGAATGTCCTTTTCCGCGACCCATTTTTAAAGACAGTTTAAGGTGTATGTGTCAGACTCAGCGAAGGAAAAGAAGAATGAAACGAGCTCTGAAACTTGGTGTGGCATTTCATTAGCCATTACTGTGACAGAGCTGCCTATTATCACCCCAAGGAGCACCCCTCTTCCTTTTTATCCTCCTTCTCTCCATCTTTGTTCTCTCTGTCCTTTTCCTGCCCACATCCTCCCCTGACCTCATCCCTTCTTCACAGCAGTCTGTCTGTCCTCATTAAGCCAGGGGATAGATGGAGGGAGTAGACGGAGGGAGGGGGCGTTCCCTGGGCCTTTTCCCAGCTCTCTTCCCAGGGGGTCTGTTTGTGGAGTCAAATAATAATTGGTGTGTGTTTATGTGTGTGTGTGTGCGTGCGTGCGTGGTGTGTGTTTATGTGTGTGTGTGTGAGTGCGTGGTGTGTGTTTATTTGTGTGTGTGAGTGCGTGGTGTGTGTTTATATGTGTGTGTGCGTGCGTGGTGTGTGTTTATGTGTGTGTGTGAGTGCGTGGTGTGTGTTTATGTGTGTGTGTGTGTGCGTGCATGGTGTGTGTGTGTGAGTGCGTGGTGTGCGTGCATATGTGGACAAGGAGTAATACCGGTAGTCTGAAGAAACTGCACAGTCTGACGAAAGCTCATGAGATACAGAGATTTTGGCAGGTTGAAAGAGTTTCTCTTGTGACACATTAGTGGCGTACCTGTCTGGGGTGTTCTTTTGACTCTATTAATGATATCAAGATGGCGGAGTAAGCTTGATGAGCCCTTAAACACTGGCTCTTACTGGAGCAACAACAATAACTCACTAACCTTCACAAGTGGAAGTCACCAGTTGCCCTCTTCCTGAGTCTGTCTGTCTGTCTGTCTGTCTGTCTGTCTGTCTGTCTGTCTGTCTGTCTGTCTGTCTGTCTGTCTGTCTGTCTGTCTGTCTGTCTGTCTGTCTGTCTGTCTGTCTGTCTGTCTGTCTGTCTGTCTGTCTGTCTGCCTGCCTGCCTGCCTGCCTGCCTGCCTGCCTGCCTGCCTGCCTGCCTGCCTGCCTGCCTGCCTGCCTGCCTGCCTGCCTGCCTGCCTGCCTGCCTGCCTGCCTGCCTGCCTGCCTGCCTGTCTCTGTCTGCCTGTCTTTTCCTCCATCTTTTCTCCTTCATGTAATGGAACAGTCATTAGTATTTTTACTGGTTGATCCTCCCTCTTGGCTGGTACCCCCTCTACCATCTTGTGTACCAGCTGCTTGTTGCCCCCTGTGTGTTAGACAGCCGTCTGCTCCGTGGGGAGGATGCCACCCCAGCACGCAAAGCCTCTCTCCTGGTGAATGGCTGTCACATGATGCCCTCAGATTGTGGAGGGTGAGGATGACTCATCATTATTGAAGAGGTCCCATTTATAGAATAGGCTGAGTGACATGGGGGTAAAAACAGAGATAGACATACTGTATAATCAATGGTGAAAGGAGAGCGATGGGTGACATTGACGTGTGGGTGGAAGAGGAAGTCAGAACGAGAGAGAACATGAAGCTCTGGGGTCGTTTTCGTCGCCCCCTAAATGGATGCCGTCTTCTGGAGAAGTTGAAGCTGCTGAACATCACAGAGCAAATCTGAGAAAATCTGTCAAACTCACAGAGCTGAAGTTATTAACTCTATGAAGACGTGTGCACACACACACACACACACACACACACACACACACACACACACACACACACACACACACACACACACACACACACACACACACACACACACACACACACACACACACACACACACACACACACACACACACACACACACACACACACACACACACAGCATTACACTGCAGTCGATCTGCTCTCTCTCCCTCCCCTCCCCACCTGATCGATGGCTGGAATGCTCCATTCTTTTCACCTCACTAACCTCTCCAAGGGAATGGAAGTGAAGTGGCTCATGAAATTGACCTGACACTGACAATCAACCCCTTTTTTCTGTCGCACTCACTTTTTTTGCCCTCCCTCCCTCCCTCGCCCAGTGTCGCTCCCAGAGAGAAGATGACATATCTGGATCTGTCTTGCGCCTAATGTAGCATGATCTAATTCAGCTGAGATGGGCACACCTGGCATCAGATTAACCTGCCCTGGGCACACCTGGTGCTCTGGGGATTTGATTAGGCTGAGATAGGCACAGCTGAGAGAGAGGATACGGGGGATTGCATTCACCAGACAGCAGTTCCAACTGGTACACATTGCAGGGAGAGCTGCTGTGCTGCACTACTAACTCATTTACACACACACACACACACACACACACACACACACACACACACACACACACACACACACACACACACACACACACACACACACACACACACACACACACACACACACACACACACACACACACACACACACACACATGCAAGCTCACACACACACACACACACACACACACACACACACACACACACACACACACACACACACACACACACACACACACACACACACACACACACACACACACACACACACACACACACACACACACACACACACACACACAGAAGGTCTGTCTGTTGGAGTACAGATGCTGAGGCGTCTGTCTGTAACTACAACCAGCGTCATGATGCTAGTGGAGTCACTCCCCTTTCCACATTAGGTTACATTCTGTATCCTGCTACTAACTCCCCCTATTCCTCTCGACTCCAGTTAGCCGAGGCTCTCCAACACGATCTGCCTCTTAGCCTCAAGCTATCTCAGGCAGTATCACAATAAGCATGCCCTCGCTCATAAGAACTCAAACTGACACAGACCTCTTTGCCTAGACACATTTAGCCTCCAGCAAACACAAACTTCTTGCATTCTCTCCTCCTCCTGTCAGCTAAGCAGGTCTCCTGCATCCTCTGCCCTGCCTAAGACTCCTGTTGCCTGAATACAGATGTCAGATATGTGCAGTGTCTCTTACTTTACTGTTGCTTTACTGTTGCTGGTATAATATTTCTCCAGTGTGTGACCTTTATTCATGCCAGCCCCAGCAAACGATCGGCTGCGAGTGATTCAGTGCTGATAGGCTCATGGTATGGTGATCGGAGCACCGATGTGTGTTTCACCAGAGAGGATTGCGGCAAAGCGAGAGGAATAACTGGGTCTTCTCCTGCAGGTGGTGTTTTTTTTTGGTTCTTCGTTTTTTTTCTCCCCCGCTCACTAAACAAAGTGTTTTTGTAAGGAGGTCAATGAGAGTGGAGTATTTGGTTAGAAAAAAAATAAAATGACTAGCTTTTTTGCTACCTGTGGCTTATTTGATCGAACGGAAGTTGTGTAATGCTTATGTTTTTACGAGTGTATTGATAGAAGTAGGACAACTTTGAAAAGAAAAAAACACTTTATATTGAAGTTGTGCCTGTTGTTCACACGGGTATCTGCCGTCTCATTGGCTAGAATGGTCCCACCTGCCTCCTCCCGACTGCCTTCCATTTTTGAAGACATTTTATTTTCATTGTTAGAGCAGCCTCTTGAGTATCTGGTCAATATATGCATGTCATGTTTTGTAATTGGTTATCATGTCTTGTCTCTGTGATTCCCTTCTATTCATTTCCCTCTGCTGGTCTTATTAGGTTCTTTCCCTCTTTCTATCCCTCTCCCCCTCCCTCTCTCCCTCTCTCGCTCTCTCTCTCTATCGTTCCGTTCCTGCTCCCAGCTGTTCCTCATTCTCCTAACTACCTCATTTACTCTTTTCACACCTGTCCCCTATTTTGCCCTCTGATTAGAGTCCCTATTTCTCCCTCTGTTTTCCGCTTCTGTCCTTGTCGGATCCTTGCTTGATGTTCGCTGTTCTGTGTCCTTGTTCCGCCCTGTCGTGTTTTGCCTTCTTCAGATGCTGCGTGTGAGCAGGTGTCAATGTCTGCTACGGCCGGTGCCTTCCCGAAGCGACCTGCAGTCTGTGGTCTCGTCTCCAGTCATTCCTCTCTACTGACGAGTGGATTTCAGTTTTTCTGTTTTTGCATTAGGATTATCGCTTTTGTTTAAGACGTGAATAAAGACTCTGTTTCCGTTAAGTCGCTTTTGGGTCCTCATTCACCTGCATAACATATGCATAATGGATCATCTGTGGTTTAACACACTTCCCTGCCTCTAGCTACCACACCTCCCTCACATCTCAACAGGTCAGGAGGTCCATGTAGCTGCTGGCTCTGTGTGTGTGGTTCAATCCATCTTCCAGCAACAGGGCAGAGTGGGATCCATATCAAACTCTGACATCAACAATACAACGCAGAGAGGAGAGAGGGATCAGGAAGGGTCAGTTATCAGGCGAGAAGAGAGGAAAGTGCATTTCAAGACAGCCATATGGTAGATTTGGCCTCGTTGTTCCCTCAAAGCTGCAATCGGGCAGCGCAGCTCCCCCGGGACTGCCTCGCAGCAGACATTTCAGCTCGCGCGGAGAAGCATCAGATTGAACTCCCCTTTAGTTAACACTACTGTGCGAATTGTGCTCGAACCAACGCCACTTTCAATGCAACATCCTGAAACAAAACGAACTATGCAAGATATTTTCTTGTAGGCAGAGCATATTGGAGTAGGATTCTATTTTAAAGGCATGACTCAGGCCCATACTGAGCTGGACTGTGTTTACAGCGTGAGTAGATGCGCTTGTTTTGAGATCAAAGCGAGAGCTGCATCTTGCCACCTGTGCACATTTGTTCATATTCTTTGCTAGTTAGTGAGGTATTATCCCAGTTATAGCTACTTTCTAGTCAGCAATGGGGGAGTGGTTGGATTTCACAAGAGCACAAAACGTGTGCATTTCTAGACATCTTTGAAAGCAAGTAAGGTAAAGAGCTTTTTAAAGGGGCAGTGTGTTATTTTGAGACAGTCTTGAATAAGCTAAGTAGCCAATAGGCAGAGGGCAGCATAATTTGTGTGATTCTCTGTTGTAATGGTATGGGAATAATAATGAGTTGTATTTTGTAACGTGGTTTCTTGCATCAAACAACACAACATTTTCAGTCCACTCCTTGTCTGAAAGACAAGTGGACCAGCAGGTTAATGTCAATCCCTACATGTTTTTTAAAAAAGTCTCAAGGAATGTAGGCCTACATTGAACACCACACGATAGCGTACTTGGCCACTGTTATAACCGTAACTTAAAGCAGGTACAAACACGGCGTTCACAGTAAACGTGCCAGAAGTTGCACAGAATTTTCACAATGTTCACGTTTGCTTGTTTAGCAGACGTGAAATTTCAGTGACGGAATTTTTGGGGGGAGTGAACATTGGCTCGCCTCACCTTGCCACGTTCGTTGGAATAACTGGACCAATGCGCAGCGTGTGTGGAGTTCCACATGTTTATTTAAATGAAACTCACAAAGAAAACAATAAAGGGCAAAACGAAACGTGAAGCTATGCAGTGCTCACAAGCAACAATACATAAACAAGATCCCACACACAACAGGTGGGAAAAGACCTGCCTAAATATGATCCCCAATCAGAGACAACGATAGACAGCTGACTCTGGTTGGGAACCATACCAGGCCAACATAGATATACACAAACTAGAGTACCCACCCTAGTCACACCCTGACCTAGCCAAAATAGAGAATAAAAACGCTCTCTAATTCAGGGCGTGACACACCTTGGTTTTTCAAAGATGACAATATTGGGGAAAAAAACGATCGAGTAAAACAACATTCACAGATCAGTCACGGTAGATTTTGCGTGACTGACGTGTGCAAGTATTCCGTTGACAACTGACTTCTGATATGATATGCCCCTTTCAATGACTCGGTGATAGTGAATGAGATATGAGATCAAGCTCACAGACACGGTTCCCTATTGGTATTCCGAGCATGGCATATCTCTGCTCTCTCTGTCAGGGAGCTGTACATTGTCTCCTCTCTTCTCCCATAGCGCAGACCGGCCTTTTGGGGATACACGTTTAGGTTCCCATGGTTACAGTGGATGTACCATCATCATCATTTTCTTAACCATCTGAAATGTGCTTATTTTCCACAGTTACATTCTCCTTCTTAATTTGTACACATTGTCCTTTATAGTCATGTGTTTACACTGGAACTCCAGGTTCCTCCCTAAATTTGTGGCTGAGAGGAGCTGATGGGCTTTAAGAAGAGGTTTAGCAGCCAGCTGTGTGATCTAACGTGTCCTCTAAAGAAAGTAGAGAACAGACGACACCCGAAAGGCCCTCCTCAAAGCAGCCTCTTGTCTCAACCTACACTTCCAGCCGGAACAGGTGTTCCTGCCTCGCCTTCGTTAAAGCACGGTTACCCCCGCCGTCTCACCTCGCGTCCTTCTTTAACAAGCTGTTTGTTCCTCGTTCGCTGGGAGAGGAGCGAAGTGGGATTCACTAATCTCTGAATACATTATCTGCCTATTACCATCCCCGGCACCTGGGTCCCGACAGACACTCCTGTGTTCCCCTCTATCATAAACACACATTATGAAGTAGTGACTGACGATACTGTCTGTCTGTCTGTAGTTCCTAGAATCCCACTCCCGGCTCCGTGCCGGCCTAGTGGCGATGCGCCGTCGTGTAAAACACGCAGAGTACAATGGAGTGGTTTCCTGTGCTGACACAAGGCGTGATAAGGCTTTGTTTCTGTCGGTACAATGTGTTCTCCACACACTGAACGTATATTAATACTAATGTGTTGCTCAGTGATACATCACCCGCGGGCCGTTTACTGTCCGTCTCAGGGAGGGGGGAAAGCTGCCGATGTGTATCGATCGTGGGGGAAAATAAAAGGTAAATCAGCACATCTCAATGATTATGGGGTGGAGAGGTGGTAGAGGGGGAACGGGGCCCTGGTGTTTCACTGTAGAGGCTAGCACAGGAGCAGTCAGTGCAGGATCAGAATCAATGGCATGTCCTTTTTCTTTTGACGTTGGGTTTTGACAAGCTGATCCTCCATTGGGTGCACCCTTGCACTCTTTATTGATCTTCCTCACACACCAGCCCACCTCTGGCTGCAGACAACAATCCCTGTTCTCCAGGTGATTCACTGCTGACCATGGATGTTGAATAGATCTGTAATACATCATGTGTAATGTGTAGAGTTGTGCAAATCCTCCTTATTCCTCAATCACCTCCATACGTACTCTATTGAAGCTCTGTTTAACTAAGCATCACCCTGGGAGTTATTTTATCTCACCGGGGTGCACATTTGTCTCATTTGAATAGCTTTCATGGGATTTAATCGCTTTCCAATTGTGCTCCAAGATATAATGGCACATCAAGTGTGTCTCAAGCACTCCCACTATGCTGACATTGAGCCAATCCCATCCACATAAGGATCCTCTGCTCAGCCGACATATATTCTTGTTCCCAGCCGTGTGTCTTTGCCAGGTACTACTTTCTTAGAATGATGTTAGGAGCTTGGCAAGCTAGGTTACCAGCAGTCCCAGAGGGCAACAGTGGAGCCAGCTGCAGCTGTTTAGCTCTATATGTTGTGTGTGTGTGTGTGTGTGTCTGTGTGTGTCTGTCTGTCTGTCTGTCTGTCTGTCTGTCTGTCTGTCTGTCTGTCTGTCTGTCTGTCTGTCTGTCTGTCTGTCTGTCTGTCTGTCTGTCTGTCTGTCTGTCTGTCTGTCTGTCTGTCTGTCTGTCTGTCTGTCTGTCTGTCTGTCTGTCTGTCTGTCTGTCTGTCTGTAAGGTGTGTCTGTCTGTAAGGTGTGTCTGTCTGTAAGGGGTGTCTGTCTGTCTGTCTGTAAGGTCTGTCTGTCTGTCTGTCTGTAAGGTCTGTCTGTCTGTCTGTCTGTAAGGTCTGTCTGTCTGTCTGTCTGTAAGGTCTGTCTGTCTGTAAGGTCTGTCTGTCTGTCTGTAAGGTCTGTCTGTCTGTCTGTAAGGTGTGTGTGTTTGTTAGCCTCCTCCCCAGTATGTGTGAGCCACTTCTCTAAAACAACAGTGCTGTGAGTGATTAGCCTGGCTCTGTCCTGGTTAATGAGGTCCTTGTTAAAGTTTAATGTCTCTGTTCCACCATTGTCAGGGAGATTTAGCGCCAGTTCCTCAGGGAGAAGATGCACCACACTGATTCCTGCCCCCGAGCGAGCAGAATAGTGATGCATGGGTTGACTTATAACCCGTAGTCCCCGTGGTTATATCCGCTGGGCGGGTGTGTTTAGGATCATTAAATATTGTGTGGATGAAGGGAGGGTGTGTGGTGGGCCGGCCGGTTGAATCAAGACAAAACAATACTTTAAAATCCATATATAAATATTGTATGATTTATATCTATAGACTACATTGATTTAAATCTATAGACTACATTGATTTATATCTATAGACTACATTGATTTATATCTATAGGCGACATTGATTTATATCTATAGGCGACATTGTGTAACGTCGTTCGTCTGTTGGAGAAAGAGAGTCGGACCGAAATGCAGCGTGTAGGTTACTCATGACTTTAATGAAAGATATGACGGTACATGAAATAAGTGAAATACGAAAACAACAAACGAAACGTGAAACTAATTACAGACTATCTGGTGACTACAACACAGAGACAGGAACAAACACCCACAAAATACAAAGCGAAAGTCAGGCTGCCTAAATACGGTTCCCAATCAGAGACAACACGAAGCACCTGACTCTAATTGAGAATCGCCTCAGGCAGCCAAGCCTATACCACACCCCTAATCAGCCGCGATCCCAAATACTACAAACCCCAATACGAAAACAACATATAAACCCATGTCACACCCTGGCCAACCCAAACATATAACAAAAACACAAAATACAATGACCAAGGCATGACAAAACCCCCCCCTAAGGTGCGGACTCCCGGACGCACCTCAAGAGCATAGGGAGGGTCCGGGTGGGCGTCTGTCCATGGTGGCGGTTCTGTCTCGGGACGTGGACCCCACTCCATAAATGTCCTAGTTCCTCCCCTTCGCGTCCTGGGATAATCCACCCTCTCCGCCGACCATGGCCTAATAGTCCTCACCCAGATCCCCACATAACTGAGGAGCAGCTCGGGACAGAGGGGCAGCTCGGGACAGAGGGGCAGCTCGGGACAGAGGGGCAGCTCGGGACAGAGGGGCAGCTCGGGACTGAGGGGAAGCCCAGTACTGGGGAGAAGCCCAGTACTGAGGGGAAGCCCAGTACTGAGGGGAAGCCCAGTACTGAGAGGAAGCCCAGTACTGAGAGGAAGCCCAGTACTGAGATGAAGCCCAGTACTGAGATGAAGCTCAGGCAGGTAGTAGGCTCCGGTAAATCCTGGCTGTCTGGCAGATCTGGAAGAGACTGGTTTTCTGGCGGCGCTGGGCAGACTGGCGGCGCTGGGCAGACTGGGAGCACTGGCGGCGCTGGGCAGACTGGGAGCACTGGCGGCGCTGGGCAGACTGGGAGCACTGGCGGCGCTGGGCAGACAGGGAGCACTGGCGGCGCTGGGCAGACTGGGAGCACTGGCGGCGCTGGGCAAACTGGCGGCACTGGCGGCGCTGGACAGACGGGAGACTCCGGCAGCGCAGGAGAGGAGAAGGGCTCTGGCTGCGCTAAACAGGCGGGAGACTCCGGCAGCGCAGGAGAGGAGAAAAGCGCTGGCTGCGCTGAACAGGCGAGGCGCACTGGAGGCCTGGTGCGTGGTGCTGGAACTGGTGGTACTGGATCGAGGACACGCACAGGAAGCCTGGTGCGGGGAGCTGCTACCGGAGGACTGGTGTGTAGAGGTGGCACAGGATGGGCTAGACCGTGAAGGCGTACTGGAGATCTTGAGAGCAGTGTAGGCACAGGACGTGCAAGGGTTGTGCACAGATGGCCTGGTGCGTGAGGCTGGCACCAACTTCACCAGCCGACTAACACGCACCTCAGGTTGAGTATAGAGCACTAACTCAGGTGCTATCAAATCCCCGACACGATCCGTCGGACGAATATTATATCTATAGCACCAAGCTAGCAACTCCCTCATTACTCTCCACTCCACTTTCCCCATTAACTCCTTCACAGTCTCTGCTTCGCTCACCTCTAACACTGGCTCTGGTTCTGGTCTCCTCCTTGGTTCCTCATGATGAACAAGGAGAGTTGGCTCAGGTCTATCTCCTGACTCAGCCTTACTCTCCCTAAGCGCCCCCCCCCCCAATAAATGTTTTGGGGTGACTTTCGGTTTTCGCTCTGCGCCGCCGTGCTTTCCTTTTCAAATCCATTCGCCTATAGCCCTCTTCGCATTGCTGCAGGGAATCCCAGGCGGGCTCCTGCACTCTCTCCGGGTCGGCCGCCTACCTGTCGATTTCTTCCCACGTCGTATAATCCATGCCTCTACCGTCCATAACGTCCTCCTTTAGCTCCTGCCAGTTATCTACGTCGTTGCCAGTTACACGCTGCTCGGTCCGTGAGAGGTGGGTGTTTCTGTGATGTTGTTCGTCTGTTGGAGAAAGAGAGTCGGACCGAAATGCAGCGTGTAGGTTACTCATGACTTTAATGAAAGATATGATGGTACATATGAAATAAGTGAAATACGAAAACAACAAACGAAACGTGAAACTAATTACAGCCTATCTGGTGACTACAACACAGAGACAGGAACAAACACCCACAAAATACAAAGCGAAAGTCAGGCTGCCTAAATACGGTTCCCAATCAGAGACAACACGAAGCACCTGACTCTAATTGAGAATCGCCTCAGGCAGCCAAGCCTATACCACACCCCTAATCAGCCGCGATCCCAAATACTACAAACCCCAATACGAAAACAACATATAAACCCATGTCACACCCTGGCCAACCCAAACATATAACAAAAACACAAAATACAATGACCAAGGCGTGACACATTGATTTATATCTATAAGCTACATTGATTTATATCTATAGGCTACATTGATTTATATCTATAGGCTACATTGATTTATATATATAAGCTACATTGATTTATATCTATAGGCGAAATTGATTTATATCTATAGGCGACATTGATTTATATCTATAAGCGACATTGATTTATATCTATAGGCTACATTGATTTATATCTATAGACTACATTGATTTATATCTATAAGCTACATTGATTTATATCTATAGGCTACATTGATTTATATCTATAGGCGACATTGATTTATATCTATAGGCTACATTGATTTATATCTATAAGCTACATTGATTTATATCTATAAGCTACATTGATTTATATCTATAAGCTACATTGATTTATATCTATAAGCTACATTGATTTATATCTATAAGCTACATTGATTTATATCTATAAGTTACATTGATTTATATCGATAGGCTACATTGATTTATATCTATAAGCTACATTGATTTATATCTATAGGCTACATTGATTTATATCTATAAGCTACATTGATTTATATCGATAGGCTACATCGATTTATATCTATAGGCGACATTGATTTATATCTATAAGCTACATTGATTTCCGGCAAAATCAGTTCGTCTTTCAATTACCCACGTGGGTATAACCAATGAGGAGATGACACGTGGGTACCTGCTTCTATAAACCAATGAGGAGATGGGAGAGGCAGGACTTTCAGCGCGATTTGCGTCAGAAATAGAAAGGACTTCTATTTTAGCCCTTGGCAACGCAGATGCTCGTTGGCACGCGCAAGCAGTGTGGGTGCAATAATTGAATAACATGGATTTCTACATTTATTTTGCGATGCTCGCGCACGCGACGTGTCCTGGTCTGGTCAGCATGTAAGCCTAGGCTTCAGGATCTAACTGTACGCGCGCCAAGCAGCTTACACGGCAATCGCCAAAAGCTTTGGGGAACGGGCAGAAAAAGTTCAAAGTCGATCCACAGAGGCAAAAAAGGACAATGTCTGAGTTTTAATTCAATAGTTGAAAATGAAGAGAAGGGAGGGCCAGAAAAGTAAATGTTTGGGAAAGATTTGTTGATGTGGTAAAAGAGGATGATAGCAGTGTTATTGTGTGGTGATTGTTGGGTGTTACACAAATTGGACAGTCACAAGATGGGGACGTCAAGGGAACTGTAGCCTGCTGTTCTGATGGGTTAGATGAAAACTGTCTGGACACTGACTGTAGGTCTATAACCTTTCACAGCCTTAATATTAAGAATTTCTTGTAGTAAAATGATACACCGAATGTAGGCTAAATTACTATTTGGGAACATGAGTGGAGAAATATGATTTCTTTCTTTCAGCATCTTGAGAGAATGTGCAATTAGATGCCATCTGTAGAGGTGCTGTCTTTATCAGCATCATAAAAGCTGATAGTATTTCAACCACATAAAATATGCATCCAAGCCGAAACATGTTGGTTTATTTTCACAGCTTCTATTTCCTTATAACCGGTCAAACTGATGTCATTTGGACATTTCTACACAGAAAATCGTTCCTTTTTTTCTTTTTTGAGATGACAGAGAAATTTACCGACATCAACTAGATAGATCGGATTCATTCTATTGATTTATGACATTACGCTATAATGACAGAAGAGAAGCTGCATGTATTTAATTATAGACAGTTTGACTAAATAGCCTACCAAAATGTTTGAAATTATAAGCAGAAACATAATCTAAATCAGGCAAATAAAATCCCATGCCCCCTGTCAAATTTTCACCCAATCTGATTAGCCTGTAACGCATATTCGATATTATCGAGTTAGGGTGGGGCACTGTATCACATATAGTCGGGTGGTTGCAGATGGGTTATTAACAATTGCGGGTGGGTGCGGGTGAACAAACCGCTTACCCGTGCACCACTAGAGCAGAACACTGAGAATGCCATCATATGGTCTCAGGAGATACTCTCCCTGCCCGTCTGTCTCACTCTGCAATGCCTCCAATGGTATTTGTGATGTGTCTGTGTGCGTACTTGTGTGCATGCTTAAATTGCATCTCTACGAGTGAGAGTACAAGTGTGTGTTTAAATGTCTGAATAGGGGCATTGATGCCATTGGAACTACAGTCCCCTTCACCCCATCTCCCTCACTGTGGAGCTCTGCATATCACACGGCTGCTCTCAATACTGTGTCAAACAGTCTCCATGACGGATCATTTAACCAACCAACATTCTTTTGATTTGAGTTGTTATTGAAGTAGCTTTTGGGATTTGTCAGAAGAGCATTAGAAACAAAAGTCTGCTTTGGTTTACAGCTGTCCGGCTGAACTTAAACTGAGTTTCTCCTCGTTACTCTGTTTTCTTCCTGCTTGACTGGGAAGGCTGGTCTCCGGAAGAGCCTCTGTTTCCAAGCCCGATCTAATGGTAGTTCCAGTAGCTCTGAGACAGAGGCTGTGCTGTACACTATACATAATGATGTGTCACAGAAGCCATGCTACCTACTTGCCCTCAATAATGGTGTCTGCCAAAGCAATGAATAATGGAGGATAATGTTCCGTTTGTCTGCAAGCCACACTACCATTCTCTCCTGCCACTTTAATGAATAATAGATCCCCTGTTTCTTCTCTCTCTCTCCTTCTCTCCTTCTTTAGGGACTGCAACGAAAGGACGATGGGGGACAACGAGCTGCAATAGAGGAGTGAGCGCAGTCTGAGGGCAACAGGATCTGAAAAGGAAGATTTGGCTGATATAGAGGAGGGAGAAGGTAACCCCAGGACTTAAGAGGGAAAGAGGAGGGGAGGGAGGGGGGTTAGGTGCAGGGCTGGACTGGAGGACAGAAGGACTGGATGCTAGCCTCAATAGGCCCCAGCAGGTCCCAGCTCCCACAGAGATGGCCTCCAACTTCAACGACATCGTCAAGCAGGGATACGTCCGCATGCGTAGCAGGAAACTGGGGGTGAGTGGAGCCCCAAACTGGACTGGGGGTCTTTTGGGACTCTCTGGTCTTTGTGTGTGTGTGTGTGTGTGTGTGTGTGTGTGTGTGTGTGTGTGTGTGTGTGTGTGTGTGTGTGTGTGTGTGTGTGTGTGTGTGTGTGTGTGTGTGTGTGTGTGTGTGTGTGTGTGTGTGTGTGTGTGTGTGTGTGTGTGCTCGTGTGTGTGCTCGTGTGACTGTCTACTTGTTTATGCTTTTTCCATGTCTGCCCAAGGGAAAGATAAAGATCATTTTTGAAACAAAACAAAAGATGATACAGAACAACTCTTTGTATGTCACGAAAGAGAAATGGAAAAAGTTTTTGGGTTGATGTATTCATACATTTTCTCTTCACCTCTCTGCTTCAAGCCATGAATATGAACATGCAGTATGGTAATGAAGTATGGTAATGCTTATGAGTCAGAACGGAATGACGTACATCTGGTTGTTGGAATTAGTCTTTTGGGGATGAGTCAGATGAATTATATGTCAATGAACACAAATGAAATGTTTTAATTATACACTTATGAATATTAGTCAGTATGGCACAGACTGCCTGATTTACATTTGACATTTTAGCCCCCAGTATCTCCAGTCATCATAACGACTGCCAAGCACTATTTATCTGCTTTAGTTGTATTGATTCTCCTTGAAACTGTAGAGGATGTTCAGTGCTTTCAATAATGACATTTGTTTGATTTATTCAGGTAAACTTCTCCTTAAATGGCTCGTTTTGGTTTCCCTCATTTCGCGGTATTGTTTTGCCTGTATTGGCGTGAGGCCAGACTGAGGAGTGTCCTCACGCTGATGTCCAGGCGTTATCAGAAGAAGACTGACACGTTGTGTGTCTGTGAAATAATGAACTGGCTTCAACCTGTTCTGTGAGAAAATGCCTGGTAAAAGAAGGGTTAGATTTGTACGACAGGGCTGTTCTCTGTGTGGTCCTCTCATGGCCTTCTTCGTTTTCCCCATAGAACCATTTTTAGTTCCAGGTAGACCCCAGACAAGGTTCTACTTAGAACCTTTTAGTTGTGAAAGGGTTCACTTGGAACCAAAAAGAGTATTAGGCTAGTAGTTTGTGCAGTAGTAGTTTAATCCTGTGGTTGTGTTGCTGTGCTCAGGGGTAAAGACACAGGCTTAGTGTCAGTGTGATGTGGCAGTCCTCTGTGATGCACAGACTCAGTTACAGACACGGGAGCTCTAAGGAGAGATTAACCATGTCTGTATCTCTCTACCTACCCAGAGGAGACAGTGGATTTACAGCTGTGCACCCCCTCTAGGCTGGATTTGATATGCTACACACACACACACACACACACACACACACACACACACACACACACACACACACACACACACACACACACACACACACACACACACACACACACACACACACACACACACACACACACACACACACACACACACACACACACACACAACACAGGCATACTGGTTTCTCTCTCAGCTGGTATTTGGCCCAGTATCTCTTATTGTGGTGTGCATATGTGTTGATAATGGGACTATCCTTCCCCCTAACCATATATCCTGTCCTACCACCTCTTCCACCCACATAATCCCTTCTTCAGTATACCCCAGCCCTGCTAACCCTGTACAATGAACCTCATGCGTCCCTCCAGCACTTTCTATCTCTGTCTCATGGCATGAAGTCTCATCTCTTCTGTGGCTGTAATTATTACAGGAGGCAGGGTCTTGGGTTTCTGACTTGAGGAGAGCACCCCCACAGTAGTTAGGCTTCTCACTCTCTATGTCCTCCCCACCTTGTTTTCTCTCTCCTCCATTCCTCTGTGGTGGAGTCGCTAGGAAGTGTGCACTCAGCAGGATTGTGGTTACCGTGGTAGCGTGGGGGTTGTGACACATAGCTCCCCAGGGGAAGGCAAGTAGTGGATTACCTGAGTTTGGTTTTACACCCTCCTCTCTCTGTTCACTCTCTCTCTCTCTGTCCACTCTCTCTCTGTCTCTCTGTCTTTCTGTCTCTCTGACTCTCTGTCCACTCTCTCTCTGTCTTTCTGTCTCTGTCTCTCTGTCCACTCTCTCTCTGTCTTTCTGTCTCTGTCTCTCTGTCTTTCTGTCTCTCTGACTCTCTGTCCACTCTCTCTCTGTCTTTCTGTCTCTGTCTCTCTGTCCACTCTCTCTGTCTCTCTGTCTTTCTGTCTCTGTCCACTCTCTCTTTGTCTCTCTGTCTTTCTGTCTCTGTCTCTCTGTCCACTCTCTCTCTGTCTCTCTGTCTTTCTGTCTCTGTCTTTCTCGGTCTGTCGCTCGCTGTGTCTCTCTCTCTCCCTGTCTCTCTGTCTTTCTGTCTCTGTCTTTCTGTTCTCTCTCTCTCTCTCTGTCTCTATGTTCACTCTCTCTCTCTCTGTCTTTGTCTTTCTGTCTCTGGCTCTCTGTCCACTCTCTCTCTGTCTCTCTGTCTTTCTGTCTCTGTCTTTCTGTTCTCTCTCTCTCTGTCTCACTGTTCACTCTCTCTCTCTGTCTCTCTGTCTTTCTGTGTATGTCTCTCTTTCCACTCTCTCTCTGTCTCTCTGTCTTTCTGTCTCTGTCTTTCTCGGTCTGTCTCTCTCTCTCTCTCTCTGGAATCTTGTCACTGCATGTTTTTTCATGCCTTATTTTCTCCTTCATTTCCACCTTTATCTCTTATTTTCTTTCTTTTTTTAACCATCATCATCTCCCCCTGTTTTCTTCTCCATCTTGCTGCATCTCCTTGCAGTGAGCACACAAAGTGAAATCAGAGGCCTTCACTCTGTCATTGTTTTAAGTAGACCCCCCCCCCCCCCCCCAGCGGCTCTGTATTATGACTGCGCGGAATAACAACACAATGTCATAAACTCCCGCTTATGTGGCGCTAATGCTATTTACAGCCGTATTCCCGCTTCTCCTCCAGTTCTGCTATGTAACGTGTGAGTCCGCATTAGCAGTTGAAACAAAGCCTGTGTTCGTTAGCTGTTTTAACGCCAGCTTCAGTGGACAACCGCCCAACAACTCCGACTCCTGATTTCTGAAGACTATGGTCCAGTTGGTGCTCTGGCTTTCATCTCTGAAACAATTCACTGATATTGTTGTTGTAGTTTATATTTTATTTAAGTCCTTGTCACATCCTGACCTTAGTTCCTTTTTTATGTCTCTGTTTTAGTTTGGTCAGGGCGTGAGTTGGGGTGGGCATTCTATGTTGTGTATTCTAGGTTTTGTATTTCTGTGTCTGTCTTGGTATGGTTCCCAATCAGAGGCAGCTGTTCGTTGTCTCTGATTGAGAACCATACTTAGGCAGCCTGTTTTCCCACAATGGGTTGTGGGTAGTTGTTTTCTGTGTTTTACCATACAGAACTATTTCTCTTTTCATTTATTTCTCTTGTTCTTTTTGTATTCAGTGTTCGAAGTGAAGAAACTTTAAAAGTTCTTGACATTTTCACACATTGACTGACCTTCAGGTCTTAAAATAATGATGGACTGTTGTTTCTCTTTGGTTATTTGAGCTGTTCTTGCCATAATATGGACATGGTCTTTTACCAAATAGGGCTATATTCTGTATATCCCATACCTTGTCACAACACAAGGAAATAAATTCCACAAATTAACTTTTAAGAAGGCACACCTGTTAATTGAAATGCATTCCAGGTGACTACCTTATGAAGCTGGTTGAGAGAATGCCAAGAGTGTGCAAAGCTGTCATCAAGGCAAAGGGTGGCTACTTTGAAGAATCTCAAATATAAAATAGATTTTGATTTGGTTAACACGTTTTTGGTTACTACACACTATATGTGTAATTTCATCGTTTTGATGTCTTCACTATTATTCTACAATGTAGAAAATAGTAAAAAATAAGAAAACCTTTGAAAGAGTAGGTATGTCCAAACTTTTGACTGGTACTGTTCACACACACACACACACACACACACACACACACACACACACACACACACACACACACACACACACACACACACACACACACACACACACACACACACACACACACACACACACACACACACACACACACACACACACACACACACACACACACACACACACACACACACACACACACACACACACACACATCCTAAAAAAGCAAACGTGCACAAATTCACACATACTCCAGTCAAAACACTATGTATAAACACAAAATGCTGTCCACTTCTCTTATCACATACGAGCACACTCTGTCTGCACAGGCCAGAACAAGCACTCAAACACACTATCTTTTTCCCCCCCTGTCAAATGTGTATCCAGACAGTCACCTTCCTCTCCTGCCAAAACCCTGCCAGTCTACTGCCACTCTGGCCTTGTAAGGCTGGACAGCTGGCCTCGCCATCTCTGTCTTTCCTCTATAGCCTATCAGAGCTGTTCCGGACCGCTGCTCTTCTTTGCTCTGTCCTCCCCCTCCTCTCTCCTTCCCCCCTTATCCCCTCTTCCTCCTACCCTCCAGCTCTCACTTTCCCTCTCTCCCCAGAAGACCCTTGACTCCTCCAGTCCTCTGGTTAGGCTAATTAACTCTCTCTCTTTTTCCCTCATCTCCTCACTCTCCCTTTCTGCCTCGCCCTCCTGCTGCTTTTCAGTTATATCGCAGCAGTCCAATCAGACTAATAAGAGGCTGCTTAGCATTCCGCTTCTGTTAGCTCTCGTTCCCTATCGGTAGCGCTGTACTAGCTGGCTTCTCCTCGCCTCCTCTAGCCTCGGTGGAGGAACAGCCCTAATTGCTTCGCAGCCATCCCATTTGACTGTGCCCTGTTTCTTTGATGAGCAGGAACATCAGGGAGGACGGTTGATCAGGGAGGATGGAAAAGGTCTGAGGAGATGTGGTTTAGATAAACACAATGTCAGCCAGGACGAGTTAAATGTTTAATCCCACCTGAAAGAGAGAGGGCTGATTTGAACTGACCGACTCTGACTCACTCAGACTGGACAGAACCTTCTGGAATAACAGCTCGGTATCTTTGTCCTGATCTCTCTCCTTGTTTTTTGACCTACCCCCGCGTGTCTCGTCTAGGAATGTCAGTATGATCATGTGACTTTCCGGTGTGATGTGTAGATTGCCTCTAGCTAGATGTTACACTGACACACGACGGATCTGTGGTTTTGTTTCCTCGTGTAACTGTCAGCGGTTGTGGAAAATTGCCAGCGAAAAACCTCAGAGCGTTGTTTTCTCAAGTTCAGTCAATTCTAACGGAGTTAGGTCAAACTACGGTCAAACTACTGTTTTTATGAGAGGGAGAATGGAACTGAAAAGAATAACAAGAGTCAGAAATCAAATGGTTCAACTTTGAGAATCAAGCAGACTCCCTTCACCTCACAATCCCCCTGCCTCTCTGAGCCCGTTCCCACAGCTAAAGTGACAGATCTCTCTCTTCTGTCTCTCTCCTCTATTCCTGTCTCTCTCCTTTTTCATCCCCCGTTCTTATTTCTCTACCTGAGCCAGCTTCCCCCTGAGGAGCCAGTCATTGTGAGCTTCCAATGGGATCAGCTTAGAAAGATTGGATGCTGACTCATGTTTCCCCTTCAGATTTCTAGGTGAATTTAAGTGAATTGGTTTTGAATAAGATGGTGCCAATCATTCCCATTCATTTTCTTTTCAGACCTGCACATTTCTCATATTCTGAACCACACAGCCTGTGTTTGTGTGTGTGTTTGTGTTTGTGTGTGTTTTGATGCCTGTGTGTGTTGTCCTGATTTTGTGCGTTGTCCTGTTTGTGTTGTCCTGTGTGTGTTTGTGTTGTCCTGTGTGTGTGTTTGTTTTGTTCTGTGTGTGTTTGTGTTGTCTAGTGTGTGTTTGTGTTGTCCTGTTTGTGTTGTCCTGTGTGTTGTATAATAAGCTGGATATAAGCGTGGTGTCAACCTGTTAGCGTTATTGGGCTCCCGAGTGGCGCAGCGGTCTAAGGCACTGCATCTCAGTGCAAGAGGCGTCACTACAGTCCTTGGTTTGAATCCAGGCTGTATCACATCCAGACGTGATTGGGAGTCCCATAGGGCGGCGCACAATTGGCCCAGCGTCGTCTGGATTTGACCGGGGTAGGCAGTCATTGTAAATACGAATTTATTCTTAAATGACTTGCCTAGTTGAATAAAGGTTACATGTATTTTTTTATTTCAAATTAGCCGGTTAATCCTGGGACCAGGCTGGGGTGGGGCTCGTCCCAACTGGGCTGCTGTGACAGGCAGGATCTCCTGGGAGCTAAGGGGATTAATGTAGGCTAACTGCCTCTGGCCCCTGCTGGGGCAGTCGGGAGCCAGGCATGGGGAGGAAAACCAGGGCGGAGACAATTAGACCGAGGAAGGCAATCTGAGTGCAGTAGCAGAAGGTATGTACAGGGAAGGTACATTAGTGGGTCTGTGTGTAATGTATTTGCACACAACACTGTATGTGGATCTTTGTGTTCCTGTCAGTGTGTCCAAAGAAGAGCTCCGATATCCATCTCTGAAAGGGTTCTTAAAGGGTGTAATGGTTACGATATTGATCATTGATAACCCTCATGAATGCCGAGCCCACTCTCGGTAAGTGTGTGACTTGACTTTTCACATTCTCTTATCGGCACACTGGGGAGATCAATAGTTCCTTACTCATGCAAGGTTCTCTCTCTCTCTCTCTCTCTCTCTCTCTCTCTCACTCACTCACTCACTCACTCACTCACTCACTCACTCACTCACTCACTCACTCACTCACTCACTCACTCACTCACTCACTCACTCACTCACTCACTCACTCACTCACTCACTCACTCACCCCAGCCTGTTTACAGGGGATTAGCTCCACCTCAGGGGAGAGAGCCATGCAAACAAGGAATCCATGTCTACCTGTCTGGAATATCAATGGCAACCTACAAAATACTGCCCTTTCGCTGTTCAGAAATGGCATGGGAGAAGGGACATTTGGAATAGAATGGGAGACCATCTCCACAAATCTCATTGTTACAGGCACCTTTGCTTTCAACAGATAAAGGCTGGGACAAAAGGTCTCTCTCTCTCTCTGTCTTTGTCTGTCTTGCTGTCCGTGGTGGCCAGAGTAATTCTCCCTGTAGGGGTGCTTGTCAGGGTCTGTGCTTTTTGACTTGGCTGGGTCAGTCTGTTTTGTAAAATGCATTAGGTCTGGGTCGACAGGGCAGGGAGCATCGCTCCTCTCGTCTGGGGGACAAAGACCCTTGAAATTGTTGACAGCAGAGGTGGATCATGTGGCAGGCCTGTGATCTTGGGTTTGCTGTGTTCAGGTGGTGGTGGTGGTGGTGGTTGTGTGTCCAGATGGGCTTTTCCTGCCTCTGAACACATAGTATGATCAGAGAGACATTGATTTTTGATTGCTTCAATGTATCTTTTTTTGAAGAAAGGTAGGCTAATACATGACTATTCAGTTCAGTTCTGAACGATGTGACGTCCATCACTTCCTCGTATTTAATGAACCAATGAACCTCATACCAAGGTATCGCAGCAGAATTCACAGCTCCCACTCCTCTCTCTCTCTCTCTCTCTCTCTCTCTCTCTCTCTCTCTCTCTCTCTCTCTCTCTCTCTCTCTCTCTCTCTCTCTCTCTCTCTCTCTCTCTCTCTCTCTCTCTCTCTCTCTCTCTCTCTCTCTCTCTCTCTCTCTCTCTCTCTCTCTCTCTCTCTCTCCCTCTTTCCCTGTCTACCATATCCTCTGTTTCTCTCTCCCTTTCTTTTTTCATCTCTTTTTTCATGTTGCTGCTCCTCCACCCACTAGCTTAATTACCAGGTTTCACAGTCAGTTTGCCTGGCAAGGCCTGATTGCTCTGAGCACAGGAGCTGAGGGCGGAGAGGAAGGGGGCGAGGGGGAGAACGGAGGGGGACACGATAGTAGACTGCAAGCTTGCCAACACGCACGCGCACACGGCTCCAATGAAGAACGGAGCCCATTTGGTTTGGAAAAGCATTGTGGAGAATCAGGAGCTTGGTGGCAGATACATAGAGGTAAATCTCCATTGAACAGCTTGATATCGCTGAGACACAATGGACTGGTGAGCACCTGCTCTCACCTCGCCGTCAGCTGTCCCACTGAAGGTAACGCTTTCATCCCGCTGACGCCAGGATCAGACAGGCAAGCAGCGATAGAGCTTCCGCTCTCCTCAAGGTGTAAACTCAAGGTGTAAACACTCAAGGAGCAAACTCCTTTCACCATGTCTCTATTTGAGCACTCTCACATTATGGTGTGACTTTGTTGATGGCGCTCTTGTTTAATGTCTCGAAAAATACAATTGCATATTTAATTGGTCTTGTTATCTCTGTCACGGTGACACCGGTGTTTTGTCGGTGAACAGCAGTGAGACATTGTCACTCAGTTTGGGGTCTTTGTATTCATTACAACTGAGTCAGTGCACTAAGGGATTTCACTGGCTCTGTGGCCCCTAGCTAATCAACAGGGGTGTGATAAAGGGTTAGGGAAAGAGGAATGTGGGGATTGGTTTAGGGATGGCTGGCCCTGTACTGTACAGGTCCTGGGGTTGCCCTGGCAACAGGAGGACAGTGGAACATCAATAAAATAAAGGCCCTGCCTTTTATAACAGAGATAAGGGGGATAAATGTCGCTAAAGCAATAGCGCTCATATTGATGTGTGTGTGTGTGTGTGTGTGTGTGTGTGTGTGTGTGTGTGTGTGTGTGTGTGTGTGTGTGTGTGTGTGTGTGTGTGTGCGTGCGTGCGTGCGTGCGTGCGTGCGTGTGTGTGCGTGTGTGTGTGTGTGTGTGTGTGCGTGCGTGCGTGCGCGATGGATTTCTCATTATTCCGCCAGGAGAGTTTGTGTCTTTGTCTGCCTCTTAACTCAATATCATATGCATAATAGAATTGTCTTGTATGAACAATGTTAGACTCAATGACACGGACCCGGTGTGCTCCTTCTCACGTTCTACCTGTCTCTCTTGTTCTCTCTTGTGTCTCTCTTTCACATTGCTAATCACTAAATGCTATTTGATTTTTCTTCGAACGCTTCCTGGTTCATTGATCAGGTAAAGCAGAGGCAACCATTGTGTGCCTGCTCTTGATAGCAAAATATTGTAAATCGTTAGGCTTGAATGGAGTGGATATGTTAACATGGGCTTTGCTGTCGGGTGGCTGGTTGCAGTATGTTAACTGACTGTTTTTTGTGTGTTGAGATTTACCGTCGCTGCTGGCTGGTGTTTAAGAAGTCGTCCAGTAAAGGACCACGCAGACTGGAGAAGTACACTGATGAGAAGTCCGCTTACATCAGAGTCTGTCCTAAGGTACCCCCCCCCCCCAACAACCCCAGAGAGTGCTGCATGATAAGTCACGTTTCAATTGGCAAATGTCCGTTTGAAGTATGATGTCTGTGTGTGGCGCGTATGGTATTACTGTGAGTGGGTGATATATCTGTGTGTGTGTGTGTGTGTGGGGGGGGGGCATTTGAAAGTCAGTTATTCAGTCAGTCTGTTCTCTGAGCCCCCCGTTCAACTGCGGGGAGCAAACGTGCATGTCTGGAGGGATCCACACGCACACACACACACAAAAGGCTGAAGGAAATGAGAGTGACACAGACGTTGTTCACATCAAAGCCAGCCTCCCAATCCCAGACAGATTCCAGGCCTCCCTGAAGTGTCTGAGCATGGGGTGCCCTCCTCCAAAACACCCCGGCCCCCACTACACCTGGCTACAACACTCCCTCTTTCTCTCCTCTCTTTCTGAAAACTGAATCTGACCAACCGGTGGCAGTACAGTATTTTGACAGCTTTTTAAAAATCCTTTCAACCTCTCTGTGTTTGTCTGAACTCTTGACCTCTCCTGTTGCCTAGGTGACGGAGATCAGCAATGTGAAGAATGTCACAAGGCTCCCAAGGGACACGAAGCGACAGGCGGTAGCCATCGTCTTTACCGATGACACCTCACGCACGTTCACCTGTGAATCAGGTACTCCACACCACACCTACTGTATTGTAATGTATGTTTTCTCACAGTGTACAAATCTCTCTAAAGTTTCCTGTTTTATGACGTCTCTCTTTACATCCCATTGGTCTAAACTCAGAGCTAGAAGCAGAGGAGTGGTTCAAAACTCTGTCAATCGAATGCCTGGGGACCCGCCTCAATGACATCAGTCTAGGAGAGCCGGACTTGCTGGCAGCAGGTGTTCAGTGTGAACATACAGGTGAGTGTCTTGACTCACGAGCACCATGACACAGTCCTGCTCGACTTTGCTTTATGGCTATGTTTGCATGCATTATTACTTATTACTTATCCTCAAAACAACAGTTAGCTAGGTTTCCATCCAACTGGTGTCAGAATTTCATGCGGAAAAAAAAAAAAAAAATGAATAAAAACAACACAGCCATTTTCCCACCAGAGATGTTTACATCAAATGGACTTGTTGCGCATAAAAAGCAGTGTGTGGTGACGTAGTGCACATTAAAATGACTGTTGAGGTTCATTTCCCATGTATCCCCCCCCCAAAAAAAGTTCACCGTGTTTTCAACGCATTTTCAACTACGCTAATAGTTTTGCCACAAAACAAATGAGCGTTATAGGCTATAGCAAATGTGCCCACTCTGGTCTTGGCACTTGCTCTCTCATTGCTCATAAAGGTGTTTCCACTGCCATCTCTCGCATAATTCATTTTACAGACACAAGAAGATTCCACCTCGTCTAAGCGTATTTTGGTTTGTCGACATTTGGGAAGTTGAAATTTTCCATCAGGCCTGTCGTGCCATTTCTTTTAATCGGACATGTACTTTACTCACATTAAAAGATTGGATAGAAATGTGGTTATTGAAAAAAAGTCTAATTAAATGTATTTTCCATGTACTGTAGATTCCACATCACAATACATTGAGAAATGACATTGAAACGACATTGATTCAAAACAGTTTGTGCCCAGTGGAATTGACACTCGACTCTGCTATTCAACCAAATGGCTTTTCCATTCTCCGTATGGATCGAACGGCAGCTTCAGGTAAGAGTAGGGGGAGGTGTACGCTTCCTCATCAACAACTCCTGGTGTACCGAAGTTGAAAACACGTAGAGCTTCTGTTCACCTGACCTGGAGTTTCTGATGCTAAAATGCCAACCCCACTAAATGCCAAGGGAATTCACGCATGTTATTATCACAGCTGTGTGCATACCGCCGCAAACAATCACCAAGGCGGCACTCAGCAAACTGTACATGAACATTAGCCAGCAAGAATCCTCACACCCGGAAGCAGTCTTTATTGTCATGGGTAATTTTAACCGAGATAGTTTCAAACGTATTCTTCCAAGATAAAGTATTACCAACATGTTTCCTGTCCCACGAGAGGAAACAACATGCTGAACCATGCACTGTATATACAAACATCCGTGATGCCATCCCTCACCCCCACTTTGGCCAATCCAAAAGTATGTGGACACCTGCTCGTCAAACATCTCATTCCAAAATCATGGGCATTAATAAGTTGGTCCCACCTTTGGTGCTACAACAGCCTCCACTCTTCTGGGAAGGCTTTCCACTAGATGTTGGAACATTTCTGTGAGGACTTGCTTCCATTCAGCCAAAAGGGCATTAGTGAGGTCGGGCACTGATGTTGGGTGTTTAGGACTGGCACGCAGTCTGCGTTCCAATTCATCCCAAAGGTGTTCGATGGGGTTGAGGTCAGGGCTCTGTGCAGGCCAGTCAAGTTCTTCCGTACCGATCTCGACAAACCATTTCTGTATGGACCTCACTTTGTGCACGTGGACATTGCCATGCTGAATCAGGAAAGGGCCTTCCCCAAACGGTTGCCACAAAGTTGGAAGCACAAAAATCGTCTAGAATGTCATTGTATGCTGTAGCGTTAGGATTTCCTGCCATTGGAACTAAGGGATCTAACCTGAACCATGAAAAACAGCCCCAGTCAGTTATTCCTCCTCCAACAAAGTTTACAGTTGGCACTATGCATTGGGGCATCTAATGTTCTCCTAGTCACAATAAAAATCCAGAAATACCCCAACCAAAAACTCTGAATGAACAGAAATATCCATACCATACTGAGAACCCATACTGCAACATTCAATGTCAGAAGATCAAAACCCAGATGACTTGGTGGTGTGAGACGTGTACAAGACAATACAGACACAAACTTGAATTGATGTTCGACAAATCCAGATGTGTGGTTCCCACCGACGCCTCCCTCCCTCCCGACAAGCTTTACACATTCTATGCTCGCTTTGAGGCAGACAAAACCGAGCCGCCCAGGAAGACTCTCGCAGCTCCAGACGACAAGGTGATTTTGCTCTCCAAGGCTGACGTGAGGAAAACTCTCAAAAGAGTGAATACTCACAAAACTGGGTCTTCAGAGTGTGTGCTGACCAGCTGGTGGGTGTCTTCTCTGACATCTTCAACCTGTATTCTTGTAAACCACTGGCTGTAACACATCCTCCACACAGACTCTTAACACAGGGGTCCCCCAGGGGTGTGTCCTCAGCCCTCTGCTGTGCTCCCTGTTCACCCACGACTTGACAGGGCACCAACTCCATCATCAAGTTTTCTGACGACACCATGGCTGTAGGCCTGATAACCGACAAAGATGAGTCAGCCTATAGGTAGGAGGTAAATTAATTGTCATTGTGGTCCCAGGAAAACAACCTCTCCCAAAAAGTCAGCAAAACAAGAGTTGATTGTTGACTTCAGAAAGCAGAAGATGGAACATGCCCTGATCCACATCAACAGGACTGCAGCAGAGAGTCAGCAGTTTTATGTTCCTCTGCGTCTACATCACCGAGAACTTGACATGTAGCAACAACCCCACCACTCTTGTCAAGAGGCTACAACAGCATCTCTACTTCCTAAGGTGGCCGAGGAAAATCATCAAGAGCGTCCTGACCAGTTGCATCACAGCCTGGTACATGAATCACTCTGTTCATGACTGCTAGGCCCTCCAGCGGGTGGTGAAGACGGCCTGGTACATCACTGGGACCGTGCTCCCACCAATCCAGGACAATTATTCAAAACAGTGCCTGAGGAAAGCCCCCATCATCATCAGGTAGCTTAGCGGTTAGACCTGAGCCGACAAGGGGGGAAAAAATTGCTCGATGTGCTCTTGAGAAAGGCTCTTAACCCTGATTTCTCCAGGGCCACCGTTCTACTATGGCTGACCCTGTAAAACAACACATTTCACTGCACCTATCCGGTGGACGAGACAATAAAAAAAAAAGTATTTATATACAGTGTCTTCGGAAAGTATTCAGACCCTTGACTTTTCCCACATTTTGTTACGTTAGTCTTATTCTAAAATGTATTAAATTGTTTTTCCCCTTATCAATCTACACACAATAACCCATAATGACAAAGAAAAAACAGGTTTGTAGAAATGTTTGCTAATTATTATTATTTTTTAAACAGAATACATAATTTACATAAGTATTCAGACCCTTTACTCAGTACTTTGTTGAAGCACCTTTGGCAGCAATTACAGCCTCGAGTGTTCTTGGATATGACGCTACAAGCTTGGCACACCTGTATTTGGGGAGTTTCTCCCATTCTTCTCTGCAGATCCTCTCAAGCTCTGTCAGGTTGGATGGGGAGCGTCGCTGCACAGATATTTTCATGTCTCTCCAGAGATGTTCGATCGGGTTCAAATCCGGGCTCTGGCTGGGCTACTCAAGGACATTCAGAGACTTGTCCCGAAGCCACTCCTACAATGTCTTGGCTGTGTGCTTAGGGTCATTGTCCTGTTGGAAGCACCTCTGGAGCAGGTTTTCATCAAGGATCTCTCTGTACTTTGCTCCATTCATCTTTGCCTTGATCCTGACTAGTCTCCCAGTCCCTGCCGCTGAAAAACACCCCCACAACATGATGCTGCCACCACAATGCTTCACCGTAGGGATGGTGCCAGGTTTCCTCCAGACATGACACTTGGCATTCAAGCCAAAGAGTTTAATCTTGGTTTCATAAGACCAGAGAATCTTGTTTCTTGTAGTCTGAGATTCTTTGGGTGCCTTTTAGCAAACTCCAAGCGGGCTCTCATGTGAGTTTTACTGAGGAGTGGCTTCTGTCTGGCCCTCTTCCATAAAGTCCTGATTGGTGGAGTGCTGCAGAGATGGTTGGTCTTTCTTAATGTTATCTCATCTCCACAGAGGAACTCTAGAGCTCCCTGACCAAGGCCCTTCTTTTGCCTTAGGTATTTATGTGTATAATTTTAAATAAATTTGCAAGCATTTCTATAAACCTGTTTAAGATTCGTCATTACGGGGGTATTGTGCGTAGATTGCTGATTATAATCTTTTTATAAATTCATTTTAGAATAAGGCTGTAAAGTTAACAAAATGTGGAAAAAGTCAAGGGCTCTTAATGAAGGCACTGCTTATCGAAGGCACTGTATACTGTTTATATATCCACGAGCTGTTCACTCCTTTACCGTTGGAGCGTGGGGTCTGATACCAACAGACTCAGAGACAGTTTCAACTACAAGCCACCAGACTGCTGAACACTTAAACTAGACTGACCACATGCACTGACTTTCCGCACCTTAACACACACACACTCACACACTCACACACTCACTCACTCACTCACTCATTCACTCACACACACACATTCTTGCTACACAGACAATACAGCTGCTGCTACCAGTCTCTTATTATTATTGCTAAATGGATCATCACTTCAACTCTCTGTGATGCTTTGTGGATACGGGTCCTGGCTTTCTACAAGTCACTTTATAATGTGTGGTATGTCATGCTGAACTAAGACTAGTAATATCCCTTCCTGTCTCCCTGACAGAGCGTTTCAATGTGTTCCTACTGCCCTGTCCTAACCTGGACATCTATGGGGAGTGTATGATGCAGATCACCCATGAGAATATCTACCTGTGGGACATCCACAACCCTCGCACCAAACTGGTCACCTGGCCTCTCTGCTCCCTGCGCCGCTACGGACGAGATGCCACGCGCTTCACCTTCGAGGCTGGACGGTGAGGGAGACACTCACTGAGGGAGGGAGGGGTATGGAGAGTGAGGGACGGGGAGAAGAATGCAAAAGCTGCAGGAAAAGCAGGACTGTGTAACCAGTTGTCTGTGCCTAGCCCATACATCGCTTGATGAAAAACACATACAGACCACACACACTCATGCTCGCACGTACGTGCACAAAACACACACACACACACACACACACACACACACACACACACACACACACACACACACACACACACACACACACACACACACACACACACACACACACACACACACACACACACACACACACACACACACACACACACACACACACACACACACTCAGACAGACAGGAGCCCTGTCCGGCAGAGCCTCATAAAGAGATTGATTGAATAGATTAGAGGAAAATCAATGGTGAGCGAGGCGTTCTTATCTCCTCCTGCGCTTTGATAAACTTGAAAAGAAAGGATTCGGTCCACTTGCAGGGTGCCCCCCAAAGGACAAAGATAAGAGTGATGCACTGTAAGTAGGGAGAACGTAGTCCCACACTGCCACCTAGTGGTGTTTAGGATGCAGTATTATTGGCTGCTATTTGCTTGAGAAGAATTTGTGGTGAATAGTGTGCCTGCAAAAGGACTGTTTGCAAAAACACAGCTATATAAGATGATTTGTTGATATGACCTATTATGGCCTGTATACACATGCATGTTGTACTGAGCAGTGTGTGTTGGTGTGTTCCAGGATGTGTGACAGTGGAGAAGGCCTGTATACACATGCATGTTGTACTGAGCAGTGTGTGTTGGTGTGTTCTAGGATGTGTGACAGTGGAGAAGGCCTGTACACATTCCAGACGCGGGAGGGAGAACAGATCTACCAGAGAGTCCACTCCTCCACCCTGGCCATCGCTGAGCAGCACAAGAGAGTTCTGATGGAGATGGAGAAGAACAGCAGAGTAGGGCACAGTTATACACACACACACACACACACACACACACACACACACACACACACACACACACACACACACACACACACACACACACACACACACACACACACACACACACACACACACACACACACACACACACACACACACACACACACACACACACACACACACACACACACACACACACACACACACACACACACACACACAGTATTCTCCCTGGTGGTTATATAATACTGTCTAATACAATATGTGATACTATATAATAGTGTGTAATACAATATGTGATACTATATCATACTGTGTTTTGATACATTTTTTTCTCTCTGTCAGTTGTCTAAAGGTTCTGAGGCGGGCTCCTACCCCTGTACCCCCACAGCCATCCTGCCCCGCAGTGCCTTCTGGCACCATATCACTGGCACCCAGGGGGGCATGGACCCAGCCCATGGTAAACCACAGCCTAGACTACAATCTCAACCACACAGCACTGGGGCTAGAGTGGGAACATTGGTCTGAATATGGAAAGTGTAAACGTTTGAACATGGGGTCTGGAGTTTAACGAATCATACAGAAGCTTATAGAGTAGGCTGCACCTGTAGACATGACTTTTTCTCGTCTGTCTCTTGTGTCCTGTCCTGTCCTGTAGGTGACATGTTTGGTGGTTCTCAAACTGGCGCTGATGCAGACCTGCTCTCCACCCGGCTGCCCTCAGAGCCACGCCACGCTACCATGCCCCTGGCACACAGCCGACACTCCCCCGCCCGCTACCCCACCTACCCCAGCCAGTGATCCCAGGGGTGCATTGCAGACCCCTAGCCTCCTCCACTCTATACACCGCACTCCTCCTATTCTCCTTTCTCTGCAGTGCTTACCTCAACTCCACGCCCCCTCATCTACCCTCCAGCCAATCAGGTTGGGTTGTGGGAAGTGGGCTCTAAGATGGGGTCATAAGACCTCTCCTAAAGCTGGGAGCTCTGTGAAGCAGGACGTGACAGCGCCTCTGGTCTTCTCTTCTTCTTCCAAAGGCTGGTTACCTGAAAGAACTTCAACTCCCAGAATCCCTCACAGTGGGGGCAAAGTGCATTGTGCGAGCCAGCAGTGGCTTGTTGCCTCTTAGTGAGCTGACATTGTGGCATGGTGCATCTCTCTTTGCTCTGCTGTGGGTGTGGAGGAGGAACAGGAGGAGGATGGGTGTGAGCTGTAAGGATGTGATTTAGTCTCCTCTCTAACCCCTGTGAAATCTTATTTTCTGATGGGATTCAGTCAGCTCTCCATCACCTCAACCCCCTTCGCGACAGACCTCATCATGTACCTCATGCCAGCTCTTAGCAAAGTTCAATGTTAGGGGCTCAGGACGTCCCCGTACAGCTCTTATTGGGGGCAGAACAGTAGGACCCCTTCCTACCATCCCTGCTCTCCAGCATGATAAGGATTGTGGCACTCGCTCCAACCCATAACTTCAATCTGACAGCCACATATGTAAGACAACAGTTTCTTCCCAAGAACTGGCCTTGGCTTCCTTCTTCAACTGTGTGTGGGTGGAAGAGGGACTGTCCCTGGACTACCATCCAAACAAACACCTGGTCTAATTCCACAGAGAAACAAAGGACCACTTGTCTTTCGTCCTTCTGTAGCTCAGTTGGTAGAGCATGGCGCTTGTAACGCCAGGGTAGTGGGTTCAATTCCCGGGACCACCCATACGTAGAATGTATGCACACATGACTGTAAGTCGCTTTGGATAAAAGCGTCTGCTAAATGGCATATATTATTATTATTATTATCATCTTTCTTTCTTAAAAAAAAAAACTTGTAGCAGACTTAACAACCTGACTTTACCTTGTATACTGTTCTGTCTGGTAAAGAAAATAGACAGATTTTTTTCTGGGAGGATAGAGGGAGGCAGTGATGAGAGGGAGGGAGAGCCATATGCCTCTGAAGTCATGACTTCGTTTGTTGTTTTTCTCCTGGTTTCCTGCCATTGGGTTGTGAAGACATCCAAGGCTGTTCATAATATGGTAATGGCCCTGTCCCCTGTCCCCTGTCCCCTGTCCCCGTGTGTGTGTGTGTGTGTGTGTGTGTGTGTGTGTGTGTGTGTGTGTGTGTGTGTGTGTGTGTGTGTGTGTGTGTGTGTGTGTGTGTGTGTGTGTGTGTGTGTGTGTGTGTGTGTGTGTGTGTGTGTGTGTGTGTGTGTGTGTGTGTGTGTGTGTGTGTGTGTGTGTGTATACTGCATGAATGGGATACACAGTTACTGTCATTTGGCCACTTTAAAACCTATGTTAAGAGATCATTTAGACATGGTAAATAATAAGCTAGATTTAAAACAATATATAGAGGTCACAAAGATGTAGCCACTCCCTCAAACCTCATCATTATTGTGGAGGTCCTTGGTCTGAGGGAGTGTGTCATAGTGTGGCTCCTCATTGAGTTTCCTGTCAGGCACAAGAGTATAATGAACTAGTGAAGTTGTGATAACCAGTGTTAATGTCCTGTGTTTGTAGCTTCACAGACTTTCTGGTGTGTGGGAGTGGTTTATCGCCTGACCAAAATGGTTCTTGACATGTTTGCACTAGTTTTTTTTTCCTTCTTTTAAAAAAAAAATGTGTTTTTGATAAATCAGGAGCCATTGCTCTTAATTTGGGTCATGTGAGGGATAAGCACAGATCTAGGGCGGGTCCATAAGTTACCTGCCTCAGAGACCCTCACATGGACTCCTTTCATTTTAGGGGTGTAGCCTAGATACTGCTAGTGGGTTAGTTAGTAGATGACTGTTGCACAAAGAGTGAAACACATGTTTTTTATAGCTGGAAGTATAAAACCTGCCCTCTACACAGTTCTTACATAAGATTGGGTTTATAACTAATAATGCGAATTATTTCAACCCTTCTCAACATTAGCAGATTTGATTGACTATGAAGTAAGACTTTCCAACTGTGTATTCATTTGTGACACTTGGATATGACCCAACTAATACCACCATTTAGTTAGAGATTGGACTAATATGATATATATATACATACAATATTTCACCACTGTTAAAGTTATTATATGTGAAGCTTATAAAATGATGTAATTTTCTAATCTCCTTGACTAGATGTAATGTTATTTATTTGAGTTGGCCAGAGTGGGACAGTCTGATGTTTAAGGCTACTTGTTAAATGCTGGAATCCAATAAAACACACATTTACAGCTTATTTATCTCATGTTAACATAAAGGGCTAAGCTTTTTGTTGAACATAGTCTTTACCCTATGTATTTGTGTTTGTGTACATACAAGAGTTGTTGCTGCCCCATTGGGCTCTTGAAAATACAGCTATTTATTTCACATCGTTTGGTCTCTAGATGTGTGTGTGTTTGTGAGAGAGAGTGTGCGGGTGTATGGCTGAATGTTCTGTGACGGGGATTGTCTGGGGGACGTTTCTTTGAAATGCATGCACTCCACACATTTTTATACTGCGTAACGATGGTAAGATTGAAATGTTGTGGACTTGTTCGTCCAGATATGTGGGTGAAGATTTTTTTTACAGAGGTTTACTTGGCACAAGGAAATAAAGAACAACGATTCACCTGATCATGGGGTCATCGAAGTGATTTACTTCATTGGATGAAAGAGAGATGTTACCATGGGGATGAAATATGGAGGGGAAGGATTGATACAAGTCTTCTGGAATGGGAGGAGTCTTCATACTCCCTCCATGGGTCCGAAACTACCACGTTTCATTCCATTTCGTCCGCTTTACCTCCTCCCCTTGAAACTATTTTGCCTTAGACTTCACGTTTCCGTCGCTGCTCTTGCTCTTGGTTCTCTTTTTTTTTTATCGTCGTTGTCTGGTGAAAACCGCATCTCCAAAACAGAACCGTTTCAGGACATTGAAAAGATTAGAACATTTTCCCACAAACAAACATACAATTATGACTCCCAAAGCTCCAAAAGCTATTTCGAATAGGATTTATTGGTCCCAGAGTCATGAAAGGTTCAGAGTACATTGAGGGGAGTTAGTGCTTTAAATAAATGTAAAAAAAATTAAACAATTGGCAAAATGTTTTGTTTGGTTTTCATCAGACAAGCGAGCGACATTACGGAAACTGCTTGGATATTTTTCATAACAATTCTATCGGCCAAATCCCTCCTGGATAAGAATTGCAATAGGACTAGATATCTCATGATGGATTGAACATCTGTTTATTGTGGTGGTGAAAATGTTGTTTTATTACAATGTTTGTAATAATTTCACAGGCATTTTGGATCACTCCTTAGCTTTGTGGTTGATACTGGGTTGTTTCCACAAAACGTACATGTTACTCAACATCAACACCAGTACTTATTTGCATAGCAGGCACACAAATGCAAACTTTACCTCACATGTCACATACAATTCACTTGAACGTTTGTATATTTAACAATACTTTAACTACATTTTACAACTGCTAATGGACTAGATTGTGGGCCAAGCCACCTGTCGACAAATATTCAATTTCACCAGGATGTTTGAAAAATAGAAAACATATTTTGCTATCTTTGTTTGCCAGTTGTCCAGCATAGTCTTGTTAGGTTCAGGAACCTAATTCTGCTGGTGAGGAATGGCTTGGACAAGCTGAGGTACCCAAATTTCAACCTCCAAACATGTTCCTCCTCCATGTTAATCATACATCCGCTAAATGTGTGTTCAGAAAGTTTGATAAGAGTTTAATTCGTCAAAAGCATTTTTACAGAGGCAAAGATGTTTGTGTTCTGTAGGAAAATGGTTTATTTCAGACATTCGCCACAAATGATTGGATTATGTTCATTGTACTATTCCTGGTATCTGTTTAGGTTAGTTGGCACGTAATGGAGGACTTCTCAAACCAACCTCCTCTCCTCTTCAAAAAGAAAGGAGGACCAAGTCACTCTTCATATAATAACAAAATTGAAATACTCCTCTCTGCCAGGGTTTCTCCCAGCTAGAGCTGTGTTACTTTTCTCTGAGAGCACAGAGAAAACAACACTTTAACCTTCTCATCAATCTGGAAGTTACAGCCCCACACATTCATTGGAACATTGGGAATAGTGCTTAAATTGATCTTGAAATTAAAAACATTAATACGATACATTGTTATCTGCCTCGTAACATACTTTGCTCTGTCTCTGTGCTCGGTGCATTTCCTTTGGGTGAGGCACGTGGTGTGATTTGGGGAGACCACACTAAACAGGACATATTAGGATTATAGTTTTGTGTGGACTCAGTGCCTGGGACCCTGATGTAGGTATGCTATGAGCATGTTGCCATTGAAACCCCTGTTGCATGAATTCCTTTAACAAAATGCCATGTGTGTCCTGTAATGTTTGTGGTATTAACATTTTGCAGTTTTTACTATAAAAAAATACACTGTAAAGACTGGTTGTGGCTTGTTTTTGTCCTGCCTCATCACATTATCATTTCAATATCGGTGTATTTTTTTCCCATTTAACTAGGCAAGTCAGTTAAGAACAAATTCTTAAATTCTTGATTTTTTAAATTTTTACAAAAGCTATATGGGCATTTCAATAATGAAACAAAAATAATTAGGGGAAAAAAGCAAAACAGAAGGTTTAATAAATAGCAAAACGCACAAAAACATACATATATTATGAGTACACTTAGGCTTAGATTCAATCAGATGATTATTTTATTTTTTTCATCTCTATTTAACCAGGTAGGCCAGTTGAGAGCAAGTTGTCCTTTACAACTGCGACCTGGCCAAGATAAAGCAAAGCAGTGCGACAAAAACAACAGAGTTACACATGGGATAAACAAACGTACAGTCAATAACACAACAGAACAATCTGTATACAGTGTGTGCAAATGAAGGAGGTAAGGCAATAAATAGTCCAATAGTGGAGAAGTAATTACAATTTAGCAATTTACACTGGAGTGATATATGTACAGATGATGATGAGCAAGTAGAAATACTGGTGTGCAAAAGAGCAGAAAAACAAACATGGGGATGAGGTAGGCAGTTGGTTGGATGGGCTATTTACAGATGGGCTGTGTACAGCTGCAGCGATCGGTAAGCTGCTCTGACAGCTGACGCTTAAAGTTAGTGAGGGCGATATAAGTCTCCAACTTCAGTGAGTTTTGCAATTCGTTCCAGTCATTGGCAGCAGAGAACTGGAAGGAAAAGCGGCCAAATGAGGTGTTGGCTTTTGGGATGACCAGTGAAATATACTTGCTGGAGCGTGTGCTACGGGTGGGTGTTGCTATGGTGACTGGTGAGCTGAGATAAGGCGGCACTTTACCTAGCAAAGACTTATAGATGACCTGGAGCCAGTGGGTTTGGCGACGAATATGTAGCGAGGACCAACCAACGAGAGCATATAGGTCACAGTGGTGGGTAGTATATGAGGGGTTTGGTGACAAAATGGATGGCACTGTGATAGACTGCATCCAATTTGCTGAGTAGAGTGTTGGAGGCTATTTTGTCAATTATATCGCCGAAGTAAAGGATCGGTAGGATAGTCAGTTTTACGAGGGTATGTTTGGCAGCATGAGTGAAGGAGGCTTTGTTGCAAAATAGGAAGCTGACTCTAGATTTAACTTTGGATTGGAGATGCTTAATGTGAGTCTGGAAGGAAAGTTTACAGACACCTAGGTATTTATAGTTGTCCACATATTCTAAGTTAGAACCGACCAGAGTAGTGATACTAGTCAGGCGGGTGGGGTGGGTGCGTGCAGCGATCAGTTGAAGAGCATGCATTTCGTTTTACTAGCAGTTAAGAGCAGTTGGAGGCCACGGAAGGAGTGTTGTATGGCATTGAAGCTCGTTTGGAGGTTTGTTAACACAGTGTCCAAAGGGGGTGCAGAGCTGTTGGCCGGGGTTGGGGTAGCCAGGTGGAATGCATGGCCAGCCGTAGAGAAATGCTTATTGAAATTTGATTATAGTGGATTTATCAGTGGTGACAGTGTTTCCTAGTCTCAGAACAGTGGGCAGCTGTAAAGTCTCCATGGACTTTACAGTGTTCCAAAACTTTTGGAATTAGTGCTGCAGGATGCACATTTCTGTTTGAAAAAGCTAGCCTTTGCTTTCTTAACTGTGTGTATTGTTTCCTGACTTCCCTGAAAAGTTGCATATTGCGGGGACTTTTCGAAGTTAGTGCAGTACGCCACAGGGTGTTTTTGTGCTGGTCAAGGGCAGTTAAGTCTGGAGTGAACCAAGAGCTATATCTGTTCTTTGTTATACATTTTCTGAAAGGGGCATGCTTATTTAAGATGGTAAGGAAAGCACTTTTAAAGAACAACCAGGCATCCTCTACTGATGGGATGAGGTCAATATCCTTCCAGGATACCCGTGCCAGGTCGATTAGAAAGGCCTGCTCGCAGAAGTGTTTTAGGGACGTTTGACAGTGCTGAGTGGCGGTCGTTTGACCGCGGACCCATAATGGATGCAGGCAATGAGTCAGTGATCGCTGAGATCCTTGTTGAAAACAGCAGAGTTATATTTAGAGGGCAAGTTGGTCAGGATGATATCTATGAGGGTGCCCGTGTTTACGTATTTGGTGTTGTACTAGGTAGGTTCCTTGACAATTTGTGTGAGATTGAGGGCATCTAGCTTAGATTGTAGGACGGGGTGTTAAGCATATCCCAATTTAGGTCAGCTAACAGTACAAACTCTGACGATAGATGGGGGCAATCAATTCACATATGGTGTCCAGGGCACAGCTGGGAGCTGGGGGGGGGTCTATAACAAGCAGCAACTGCAAGGGTCTTATTTCTGGAGAGATGGAGCTTTACAAGTAGAAGCTCGAACTGTTTGGGCATAGACCTCTGCAGTAGATTGCAATTCCACCCATTTAGAAATAACTGGCAGCTTGTGCTCCTAAGAAAGTCCAACCGTAGGATACAAGGGTCCTGCACAACCGCTACCCACACAGGATAATGCACTGTCCTGCCCCTTACTGTCAGTCATTATTCCCTTCCGTTTCATGGGTGCCACCTCACCTGTGACTGTGCTGAGCTGAACAGTTGTGGGCTCAAACTGAGTCCAATCTGGCACAATATCCGACCTCACCAGGGTTACTGTGGACCCAGTGTCCATCAGGGCAGAGCAGGGCACCCCCTCCACAGTGACAGGGACATGACAAAAGTCCCCAACACAGCCTTGCTCCCCCGTCCGTGCCAGTGCTGACATAGAGCCATTTCCCTGAGCTCTGGGGGACATGGGGCAATTCCGGTGCAGATGGCCTGGCTGGCCAAACACCCAGCAGACCATGGGACCAGGGCGTGTGTTTTGTGCCACCTCTAGCTACACGGCACGAATGAGTTCAGTAATTTCAGCCACCCATGTAGGCTTTTCCGGCCCTGGGCTGCTCTGCACCACAGCCCGCACAGTGGGTGTCTCCATGCACCCCCACCTAAGTCCCAGCCCACACGAGCTCCCTCTCCAAAGCTATCTGAAATGACTCAGGATGAGCCAGCTGGGTCTGTATGCGCAGCTCCATTGGAGAGAGCACTTGTATGAACTGGTCCCGTGCTAGCTCGCTCTACACAGAGGGGGGCATTTGAGCATATGCCCGCTGAGAGAGGCTCTCAATGTCCTTAACTAGCACCCGTAGAAGCTCTCCAGGCTGCCTGCGTCTATTACTCAGTTCGGAGTGCAGAAGCGCGGGCTGTAGACACTGTTCAAAGCGCCTCCTCAGTGCTCCAACTAAATCCACATAATCACGTCTGCAGGGCTAATCAATATCAAACAGGACAGAGCATCATCCCTGAGGCCAGCATGAGCTAACAGTTCAAACGGAACATGACAAGCTTCCCAATCCCCCTTACTGGATTACTTCGGGGTCTTAACAGATACAGATGCAGTCGGGGACAGGGCGCCGCCATGTTTGTTTACATCCTGAGCTCCATTCTCTCGTCACGCAGCATCGACGTCACCCCTTCGGTCCGCCCCCCCCAGAATCTGCGCGAAAAACAGTTGACAAAGCACTTATGCCCGCTTCAGCCGCCATCCTTTCTAGCACTCTCCCTCAAACGGCCTCTGCCCTCTGATGCCCAGGCGCCCCCATCTGCAAGATCCGACATCCATGCACATGCACCTCCTTGGCCATAATCGTCCCCTGCCTCCTCCTTCACTATCGGATTCCCTCAAAGCATTTTCAACCTCCGTTCTCCACTCAACGTTTGCTAGCCATGTTTGTCAGCTAGCTAGCTGGCTAGTATTTAGCAACGTTTTTACTTCTGACACCAATGTAATGCCCTGGCTAGATCATAAATGAACAAATGTCCAGACAAACACAACAAACAAACAGCATAACTCATAACACATAGCCGTCTGTGCGGGTCGCTATAGTATTATTATTAATGCCACTCAGGACATCCAATGGCAATGTCCACAAGGGGTATAAAGCCGGGAGCTGTTTGCTGATTTGACATCTCCAATGCAGTTACACCTCCAACATTTCCCAAATAAAAATAAAACTGCTCTGCAGTTGTCAGAACTCATTGAAACTGGCCCCAATCTTACAAGCAAACCTGGAAACACAGTTTTTTTTATTTAGTTTTGTGCTTCAGCTGGATGCATCTCGGGGTTGAACACACTTCAGTGGTTACGGTGGAGATAGATGCCTATTCTGGCCAAGTTAATGTAGAAACAGGAAGAGGCCTGTGGGTTGTAATAAGCGGTTTTGACTAGATATAAGTGACTTTTCGTAGCAGGTTAGGAGAGCATTTTAGCTAGCCCTAACCCTTTTTCTAAGCATGTTGACTGAATTACAATAGCTGCTCTTGAAAGATGATAAGTCTGTCTTTGTATACAAAAGTGACACCCAGTGGTGTAATATACCCAAGCTCCTGACCATAGACCACAGTATTAGACTGGGTTGTTAATCCTGTATCAATGCCACAACAGGACATTGTGTTTTATAACACAGTGTTTTATAATGGCATGCCTTTACTTACTAGATCTACGTACATTTACATTAAGAGCAAAACACTAATTAAATAGAAACATTCAAATATCATGATGAGCTGTTATCCTTGAATTTACATGGGATTGTGCTCCTGTACACAGGACTACTGTGTATGTATGTGCGCACCTGATGTGAATGAGAATAAGGGCTGTATCTTATCTCACCATGGGGAGAGTTGATGGTGCAGAAGATGTAGAAGGCTGTCTCCCTCAGGGGGCCAAACTGGAAGAGCTGGACCCCCCAGGAGACCCCCAGGAGCCAGCCCAGACCCAGCAGACTGTCCCCCTGTTCCCCTTGTTCATACCCAGTCAGTTTTTTATACAGAGACAAAAGAAAGTCATTGGTAATATGAAAACACATAGAATTATCATTATCATGATATTACTTTCATTTTAACAGCACCACCGTCTTGCTGGTATATTCTGTATTCTCCATATTTGCCACAAGCAACAATTATGCAAACTACTATGCCAGGTATTCCTGAAAGAGATTAGGAACATTTTCATTTAATTGCCCCAGAGTTAAACACCCCATCCTACCAGGCCCAGTTTGAGAAGGTATCTGTTGACGTGGATGTTGAAGACCCGGATGATGAGCAGATAGAGGTGGAAGCCTTCCAGGGAGAACCAGGTGAGGGTGCACAGCAGAGAGTAGTGGGTGGCTGCTGCCGTAGCAACACACAGGCCATGGACACCAAGAGAGGCTAGGCTGTCGTTGATGAGGAAGGTTAGGTTGAGGCACAGCAGCGCCACACACAGGTGGATGTGGATGCACAGGGAATCATCAGATTTTCCCCTTCTGGGGGAAGAAGTTATGATTAAATCACATTTTTATGGCAGTTCCTGTCTAGGTTTCTTTTGCTTCCTCATTGGGGTCAAGTTTCTGTAAAAGCACTATGTGACAACTGCTGATATAAAAAGGGTACTATGAATCCCAAAACTTGTTTTTCCAACGAGGATGTTCTCTTTGAATTGCATTGTGTGTGGTGGCTAGTTATTTGCATGTAGTGAACGTAAGTATTAGCTGTGTCAGCTAAGTGTCAGTACAGAGACAAGTAGAGTTGCAATTCAGTTGCAATTCAACGGCTCAGACACAAGAGGTATGTGGCACGCTAAATTCCAAGCATCTGCCTCTAACCCTAGGAAGCTCTTTGCCACCTTCTCCTCCCTCCTGAATCCCCCCCCCCTCCTCCCTCTCTGCAGATGACTTCGTCAACCATTTTGAAAAGAAGGTTGACGACATCCGATCCTCGTTTGCTAAGTCAAACGACACCGCTGGTTCTGCTCACACTGCCCTACCCTGTGCTCTGACCTCTTTCTCCCCTCTCTCTCCAGATGAAATCTCGCGTCTTGTGACGGCCGGCCGCCCAACAACCTGCCCGCTTGACCCTATCCCCTCCTCTCTTCTCCAGACCATTTCCGGAGACCTTCTCCCTTACCTCACCTCGATCATCAACTCATCCCTGACCGTTGGCTACGTCCCTTCCGTCTTCAAGAGAGCGAGAGTTGCACCCCTTCTGAAAAAACCTACACTCGATCCCTCCGATGTCAACAATTACAGACCAGTATCCCTTCTTTCTTTTCTCTCCAAAACTCTTGAACGTGCCGTCCTTGGCCAGCTCTCCCGCTATCTCTCTCTGAATGACCTTCTTGATCCAAATCAGTCAGGTTTCAAGACTAGTCATTCAACTGAGACTGCTCTCCTCTGTATCACGGAGGCGCTCCGCACTGCTAAAGCGAACTCTCTCTCCTCTGCTCTCATCCTTCTAGATCTATCGGCTGCCTTCGATACTGTGAACCATCAGATCCTCCTCTCCACCCTCTCCGAGTTGGGCATCTCCGGCGCGGCCCACGCTTGGATTGCGTCCTACCTGACAGGTCGCTCCTACCAGGTGGCGTGGCGAGAATCTGTCTCCTCACCACGCGCTCTCACCACTGGTGTCCCCCAGGGCTCTGTTCTAGGCCCTCTCCTATTCTCGCTATACACCAAGTCACTTGGCTCTGTCATAACCTCACATGGTCTCTCCTATCATTGCTATGCAGACGACACACAACTAATCTTCTCCTTTCCCCCTTCTGATGACCAGGTGGCGAATCGCATCTCTGCATGTCTGGCAGACATATCAGTGTGGATGACGGATCACCACCTCAAGCTGAACCTCGGCAAGACGGAGCTGCTCTTCCTCCCGGGGAAGGACTGCCCCTTCCATGATCTCGCCATCACGTTTGACAACTCCATTGTGTCCTCCTCCCAGAGCGCTAAGAACCTTGGCGTGATCCTGGACAACACCCTGTCGTTCTCAACCAACATCAAGGCGGTGGCCCGTTCCTGTAGGTTCATGCTCTACAACATCCGCAGAGTACGACCCTGCCTCACACAGGAAGCGGCGCAGGTCCTAATCCAGGCACTTGTCATCTCCCGTCTCGATTACTGCAACTCGCTGTTGGCTGGGCTCCCTGCCTGTGCCATTAAACCCCTTCAACTCATCCAGAACGCAGCAGCCCGTCTGGTGTTCAACCTTCCCAAGTTCTCTCACGTCACCCCGCTCCTCCGTTCTCTCCACTGGCTTCCAGTTGAAGCTCGCATCCGCTACAAGATCATGGTGCTTGCCTACGGAGCTGTGAGGGGAACGGCACCTCAGTACCTCCAGGCTCTGATCAGGCCCTACACCCAAACAAGGGCACTGTGTTCATCCACCTCTGGCCTGCTCGCCTCCCTACCACTGAGGAAGTACAGCTCCCGCTCAGCCCAGTCAAAACTGTTCGCTGCTCTGGCCCCCCCAATGGTGGAACAAACTCCCTCACGACGCCAGGACAGCGGAGTCAATCACCACCTTCCGGAGACACCTGAAACCCCACCTCTTTAAGGAATACCTAGGATAGGATAAGTATCCCTCTCACCCCCCCCCCCTTTAAGATTTAGATGCACTATTGTAAAGTGACTGTTCCACTGGATGTCATAAGGTGAATGAACCAATTTGTAAGTCGCTCTGGATAAGAGCGTCTGCTAAATGACTTAAATGTAAATGTAAATGTGGCAGGGTCTACAGTCAATCAAGGATTACAAAAAAGAAAACCAGCCCCGTCACGGGCCAGGATGTCTTGCTCCCAGACTAAATAACTTTTTTGCTCGCTTTGAGGACAATACAATGCCACTGACACAGCCTGCTACCAAAACCTGCGGGCTCTCCTTCACTGCAGCCGACGTGAGTAAAACATTTAAACATGTTAACCCGTGCAAGGCTGCAGGCCCAGACGGCATCCCCAACCACGTCCTCAGAGCATGCACAGACCAGCTGGCTGGTATGTTTAGGTCCACAGACGATGCAATCGCAACCACACTGCACACGGCCCTAACCCACCTGGACAAGAGGAATACCAATGTGAGAATGCTGTTCATCAACTACAGCTCAGCATTTAACACCATAGTACCCTTCAAACTCTTCATCAAGCTTGAGACCCTGGGTTTCGACCCCGCCCTGTGCAACTGGGTACTACACTTCCTGACGGGCCGCCTCCAGGTGGTGAGGGTAGGTAACAACATCTCCACCCCACTGATCCTCAACACTGGGCTCCACAAGGGTGCGTTCTGAGCCCTCTCCTGTACTCCCTGTTCACCCATGACTACGTGGCCATGCACGCCTCCAACTCAATCATCAAGTTTGTGGACGACACTACAGTGGTAGGCTTGATTACCAACAACGACGGGACGGCCTACAATGAGGCGGTGAGGGCCCTCGGAGAGTAGTGCCAGGAAAATAACCTCACACTCACACTCAATATCAACAAAACAAAGGAGATGATTCTGGACTTCAGGAAACAGCAGAGGGAGCACCCCCCTATCCACATCGACAGTACAGTGGTGGAGAAGGTGGAAAGTTTTGAGTTCCTCGACGTACACATCACGGACAAACTGAATTGGTCCACCCACACAGACAGCGTTGTGAAGAAGGCGCAACAGCGCCTCTTCAACCTCAGGAGGCTGAAGAAATTTGGCTTGTCACCAAAAGCACTAACAAACTTCTACAGATGCACAATTGAGAGCATTCTGTCGGGCTGTATCACCGCCTGGTACGGCAACTGCTCCGCCCACAACCGTAAGGCTCTCCAGAGGGTAGTGAGGTCTGCACAACACATAACGGGGGCAAACTACCTGCCCTCCAGGACACCTACACCACCCAATGTCACAGGAAGGCCATAAAGATCATCAAGGACAACAACCACCTGAGCCACTGCCTGTTCACCCCGCTATCATCCAGAAGGCGAGGTCAGTACAGGTCCATCAAAGCAGGGACAGAGAGACTGAAAAACAGCTTCTATCTCAAGGCCATCAGACTGTTAAACAGCCACCACTAACATTGAGTGGCTGACTCAACTCCAGCCACTTTAATAATGGAATTGATGGAAATTGATGTAAAAATGTATTACTAGCCACTTTAAACAATGCCACTTAATATGATGTTTACGTATCCTACATTACTCATCTCATATGTATATGTATATACTGTACTCATTTAAACTGCTGCATCTTGCTGCATCTACTGCATCTTGCCATCTTTATGCAATACATGTATCACTAGCCACTTTAAACTATGTCACTTTATGTTTATATACCCTACATTACTCATCTCATATGTATATACTCTACCCGATACCATCTACTGCATCTTGCCTATACCGTTCTGTACCATCACTCATTCATATATCTTTATGTACATATTCTTTATCCCTTTACACTTGTGTCTATAAGGTAGTAGTTGTGGAATTGTTAGGTTAGATTACTCGTTGGTTATTACTGCATTGTCGGAACTAGAAGCACAAGCATTTCGCTACACTCGCATTAACATCTGCTAACCATGTGTATGTGACAAATATCATTTGATTTGATTTAGTAGAATCTGATCTGAGGTGGATGAGGAGAGCCAGACACAGGAAACAGAGGGATATTCCACAGCCCACCCTGGACAACAACGTCAGCAACCACACAGAGGAGGAGCTCAGACTGGCACTGGAGCCACTGACCGGAGACTGCCGTCAACAAAACACACAGTGGCTAGATCACGCTTTGATTGAGAGTTTTATTTAAAGGATCAAAAGAAAGTTAAAGTGAGGTCACAACATATTTTAAGAGTTAGGTTAAGAAGTTATTTCTCACCATAAGTACAGCGAAGAATGAAAGGTGGTTACAAGAGCACACTGTTTCATTTTCCTTTGTCTCAGTGACACATCCAGAGGAATTCCAATGTGCAACAGTATCTGTGTAACAAAGAGATACAGTGAAACATTTTCAACATTTCATTTAGTTGTATATAGTGCATCATAAAACTCTTGTTTCGTGAATAAATAATACTACAATTTTCAACATCCCAGAACACTCACGTAAGTGATTTGTTTCCCTATCAGAGAATATATTAGTCACTGACCTATTCCAATCCACACCACAAAATGTACATGTGAACATAAATGATTGAGGCTCTAAAGACATTTTTGGATTGCAGACAGGAAAATAATCCTAATAATAATAATACAAAAATAAATTAAAACGAGACTGTGACGGTTGACTGTGGTGTGAATATGCACTGCTCACTAACCAGTGATGCATTCCGGAAGTTGACCTTTATATGGTCAGTGAGGCCTGAGATGTCCTCTCCGTCATCGATGGCCACCACTCGGCTGTTTAGGAGCTCATTGTCGTTCTCCTCCACCTAGTCAAGGATACGAAGAGAGAACAGAACTTTACATTGTAACTTTACATAGATGACAGAGATACAACGGGTTGTTGGTTCTTTCCATGAAACTCTCAATGTGCCCAAATCCCATTCATGCAAATAGAGCTACTTTCCATAGCAGCCTGTCACATTGCAGTTTAGGCTTCATTCAAATGTGCACTGATAACATCAGTGTATGTTAATAACAATGTGTTGTCACCACATGATTCACATACTGGAGTTAAAATGAGGATGTACCACAGATGTTTTTCTGTGCTTTGCGTGAAATGAGGATGTCCTGAAATATGTAAATGTATGTTATGAGTGCAGGACTGTTTCATTAGTAATCTCTGAGATGTTGTAGTTGTTAATGTTGTTTTACCGGGAACATGCTGCGATGCTCAAACCAAAATACTCCCAGGTTAACTTCCTCTGCCGTGTCTCCCAGGAAAACACGTAAGGCCTCAGTAGGAATATCCAACCAAATGTCATCCATCTTCTCCAACGTGGCCTGGTGGAGATGGAGAAAGAGTTATACATGTGATTACTGACTATCTCCCCATTTTGCAATTGAACCCACTCTCTCTGCATCCCTCTCGTTCGTTGCTTACATTATTGGTGGAGGGTAGAGCCATTCTAAACTTTAGCAAATTCTTTTTCTGATGTGATGTCACTGAGACATTGATGCTGTCTAGGATCACTTTCTGAGGTCCCTGCTTGGTAATGTTGTGAAATGTGCTGTTGTAACGAAATAAAGAATCACAACTCGTAAAAAAATCATGCCAAAAAAAGCTGCCATGAAAATATGTTAAGTTGTCAGTCAAATATTGACATAACTCAAATGACAGTAAAATACATGTCAGTCCTAATAAGTGCACAACTATTTCATGGAATGCAACTTCTGGCAACGTTATACTGTTTCTTCCTTTCCTTTACATTTTCTGTTCAAGTTATCAGCAGAGGTTAGGTCATTATCTTAATATATCCATTCAACAATCACAATCACATGCTGTCAAACCATATAAAAACATTTCATTGGGGATGGTTATGATTTTATTTTTTAGCGATATCAGTGCTGTTCTGACTTAGATCTGTTATAGTGATAAAGGTCCATTGATCCACACAATTCTTTAGAGGCATTTCCTTGCAGTTTTCATAATTTGGCTGCATGATGTTGATGAGTCTGTAAGCAGAGAACAGTGTTCTGGGTGTTGGTCAAATCAATTTACACTGAATGGAAACGCATGCTCCATTATGGTTAATTCATGACAGTATGAGACTAGATCATCTAAACATTAATGTATGAAGAGTTTCATTACAAAATGCATTATATCTCTTTTCAGAGTCTTGTGAAAGATATAGAGCTGTTCTTTTTCATTTTATCATGACATGGGCTAGTGAAAAGACAGCCATGAGGTTGGTGGAAATAATGTATACTGTAAGGTTATTTTATTTTAGGGAGACAAATGTTTTGTGGCAAAACGCTATATTACCTTTTCAAATAACAGAACAATATAAAAAGTATCCCAATTGGGTTTCAAACAGTTACAAATAAATGATCAATACATAGCCTAAATAAATATACAAATAATACAATAATACATTGTTTTTATCTAACATCACCTAGCCAATGTATTGTATGCAGAGTGAGCAGCTGTTGATGGAATTTATAGCTTTAAAGGAATGATTAGAATACTCCACTCAGAAACCATATAATTGTAGAAATTGACTAGAATCATAAAGTTATAATTAATGATGTGTGTAGTTTTAGTCAGTCAGACAATATGTCTATTATAGTGTCTTGAGTACAGACTGTCTGAACAAGATTCGGGGCCGACCTTGGCTAGGGGCCACTGAGAGATTGGGGAGAGGACAGGGACTGATTATCACTGTGTTTTCATGGTCCCTAATCTTTGTCGGCTGGGTAGCAGGACATTGTGTGAATGTGTGTGCATATGATTGTGTGAATGTGTGCGTGAGAAGCCAGTATAAAATCAATTGTTTTGTACAACAGGCTAGCGCGCTCTCGTAAATACATTTTCTGACTATTGAAGCTGGGCCTCCGTCTGATTCATTTCAACAAGTTTCTTACAAATTCCGGGTTTCAGGCTGAGTAATTCATTAAATTGGGTTTATGAACATTGAGAACCTAATTCCTCGTGACAGCAGGGTGTAAAGTGTGTTCTCTTTTTTGTTCAAGCAACTTTTGGAACAATTTAATGGGGGGGGGGTTTACAGTTTTTTTTGTTAGGATAAATCAAGGGAAGCTTTTTCAGTTTGATTATATAAACTTTAGGCAATGATATAAGGACATTGAAAGTCTGTCGGAATTAATTTGACGGTCAAGGATGGATGACTTCTTATTGTTGGAGTGACACAGACTGCTGTTCCCCTTCACGATAAACACTACAAATGTCGGCTCAATCGGATATTACCCTAAAATGGATGGAATTGAATCCAGCTGTAAAACCTAGATTCAGGGCTGGATTCAGTTGGTATCACCCAAGAGTATCTGTCATAGCCTAGTTTGGTGATACAGATTGAATCCAGCCCTGAATCTAGCCCTAAACCAGGGGTTAAATTAAAATAAACATCCAATGTTTTATGTTCCTAAGTGTGGAAAAAGTATTTAGAGAAACCTAATTTACAACTGAACAGCCATAGACTGTTGCAGTGTCATGTAAATGTATCATTATACAGAAACCTCAAGCCCAACTCTCTAAATACATGGCTCGAGATATAGCAGTTTTGGATATGACACTAAAAAACATTGGGTTGTTTGTTCAACCCATTCACTGGGTTACAGGCATTGGGTCACTTAGTTGGGCTGTTTACGTTACAAAGAGCAAGGTTGAGTTGTTAATGCTGGGTTACTGATGTTGGGTGAGATTTGCCCAGTGGGTGGATTAATTCTCCCACCAAATCCAGAAGATCAAAGTGATCCGGTAAACTCATCAATGAGGATAGTTGAAGCTGTGTAGCAAGTCTACCAGACAGCACAGCCTGCGCTGAGTGGAATTGCAATGTGCAAGGTGTTGTAGCTGACCAAAAACTGTGAGTAAAAAGCTAGAAAGGCTAAGATAGCTAACATGACTAATTATCCATTCAGGTTAAATAGACCGATCTATAATAATGACATACTGTATCTGTCGTTGACAATTTTAGACAATTTTAGCAAACAACCCCATGCCTGCTAGCTTGAGCTTGAGCCAACAAGCTATTTTCCTGTGCTGCGTGGTAACAAAATTGTTAGATTTTTGTTGAAGTTTGGCTAGCTGGCTATGTCAGTAGTTGTAGAAAGCTTGTCTTCTGAAAGCCTAACATTACTGTGTGGTGCATTCTTTCACACCAGGTAGGTATAGCTAAATAATTTAGCCTAACATTAGACCAGTTAGTTACGTCTAGATTTTACTAAGCTAGCTTGGCCTATTCCCTGTCTGAGTTAATTTAACATGGTTGTAGCTGGTTGGCAAGCTTATTATTACTCAGGCTATTATAGTGGTTCAGTTACTATACACAGTGCCTTGCGAAAGTATTCGGCCCCCTTGAACTTTGCGACCTTTTGCCACATTTCAGGCTTCAAACATACAGATATAAAACAGTATTTTTTTTGTGAAGAATCAACAACAAGTGGGACACAATCATGAAGTGGAACGACATTTATTGGATATTTCAAACTTTTTTAACAAATCAAAAACTGAAAAATTGGGCGTGCAAAATTATTCAGCCCCCTTAAGTTAATACTTTGTAGCGCCACCTTTTGCTGCGATTACAGCTGTAAGTCGCTTGGGGTATGTTTCTATCAGTTTTGCACATTGAGAGACTGACATTTTTTCCCATTCCTCCTTGCAAAACAGCTCGAGCTCAGTGAGGTTCGATGGAGAGCATTTGTGAACAACAGTTTTCAGTTCTTTCCACAGATTCTCGATTGGATTCAGGTCTGGACTTTGACTTGGCCATTCTAACACCTGGATATGTTTATTTTTGAACCATTCCATTGTAGATTTTGCTTTATGTTTTGGATCATTGTATTGTTGGAAGACAAATCTCCGTCCCAGTCTCTGGTCTTTTGCAGACTCCATCAGGTTTTCTTTCAGAATGGTCCTGTATTTGGCTCCATCCATCTTCCCATCAATTGTAACCATCTTCTCTGTCCCTGCTGAAGAAAAGCAGGCCCAAACCATGATGCTGCCACCACCATGTTTGACAGTGGGGATGGTGTGTTCAGGGTGATGAGCTGTGTTGCTTTTACGCCAAACATAACATTTTGCATTGTTGCCAAAAAGTTCAATTTTGGTTTCATCTGACCAGAGCACCTTCTTCCACATGTTTGGTGTGTCTCCCAGGTGGCTTGTGGCAAACTTTAAACGACACTTTTTATGGATATCTTTAAGAAATGGCTTTCTTCTTGCCACTCTTCCATAAAGGCCAGATTTGTGCAATATACGACTGATTTTTGTCCTATGGACAGAGTCTCCCACCTCAGCTGTAGATCTCTGCAGTTCATCCAGAGTGATCATGGGCCTCTTGGCTGCATCTCTGATCAGTCTTCTCCTTGTATGAGCTGAAAGTTGAGGGACGGCCAGGTCTTGGTAGATTTGCAGTGGTCTGATACTCCTTCCATTTCAATATTATCGCTTGCACAGTGCTCCTTGGGATGTTTAAAGCTTGGGAAATATTTTTGTATCCAAATCCGGCTTTAAACTTCTTCACAACAGTATCTCAGACCTGCCTGGTGTGTTCCTTGTTCTTCATGATGCTCTATGCGCTTTTAACGGACCTCTGAGACTATCACAGTGCAGGTGTATTTATACGGAGGTGGATTGTATTTATCATCATTAGTCATTTAGGTCAACATTGGATCATTCAGAGATCCTCACTGAACTTCTGGAGAGAGTTTGCTGCACTGAAAGTAAAGGGGCTGAATAATTTTGCACGCCCAATTTTTCTGTTTTTGATTTGTTAAACAAGTTTGAAATATCCAATAAATGTCGTTCCACTTCATGATTGTGTCCCACTTGTTGTTGATTCTTCACAAAAAAATACAGTTTTATAACTTTATGTTTGAAGCCTGAAATGTGGCAAAAGGTCGCAAAGTTCAAGGGGGCCGAATACTTTCGCAAGGCACTGTATTTTACTTGTTACCTAAATGTTTCTGAGTTAGCTAGCTAGCTGGCTAGCTAATCAGTCTGGATGCAGACAATTACTTTTGGGCAGCTAACGTTACAGTGCATTGAAAATATGTAGACCCCTTGAATGGGGAGCGTTGCTGAACAGCTATTTTCATGTCTCTCCAGATATGTTCATTTGGGTTCAGGTGCGGGCTCTGGCTGGGCCACTCAAGGACATTCAGAGACTTGTCCCGAAGCCACTCCTGCAATGTCTTGGCTGTGTGCTTAGGGTCATTGTCCTGTTGGAAGGTGAACCTTCGCCCCAGTCTGAGATCCTGAGTGCTCTGGAGCAGGTTATCATCAAGATCTCTCTGTACTTTGCTCCATTCATCTTTTCCTCTCCTACCTCATCTCCCAGTCCCTACCACTGAAAAACATCCCCACAGCATGATGCTGCACCACCATGCTTCACCGTAGGGTGGCCAGCTCTGGGAAGAGTCTTTGTGGGTCCAATCTTCTTCCATTTAAGAATGATGGAGGCTACTGTGTTCTTGGGGACCTTCAATGGGGACCTTCAACATCGAAGTGTACCTATGATGAAAATTACATGCCTCTCTGATCTTTTTAAGTGGGAGAACTTGCACAATTGGTGGCTGACTAAATACTTTTTTGCCCCACTGTATTTTCTAAAGGACTCTCTTGATGAAAACATCTTCCCCCATTGTTGTGAATGTCTCACAGATCTCTAGCTTGGCTTCAAAGAACTCTATAGGAACCCGTCTTTCATCTCATGAATATTGTCCATCTTTAACAACAAATTGTTTTTTGGTTTAAAATCAATGAATTATTTTAGACTAATGGATATAAATCAAACTTTGAATGTGCTAGTGATGAAACTACACTCTCCAGCTGCTCTACGGTGTAAGGATTGCAGGCATGTGCTTCATCAGTGGTTGTGATGTAGGGTTCAGCCAGAAGTTGATTGGCAGTTGGAAGAGTGAATGAAATGGTACTGTAACTTGGCTTTGGCTCACCTTTTCTATGTTTTTTTTCCTTCACATGAAATATTGACTTCTTCCTAAATATTTGGTCACATGATACATTTTATGTATGGCTTCCTAGAAACATGGCTGGCTCAACTGACCTAACCCACTCCCCCCTAAGCAAGTTGTCCAAAAAAACAGATTTTCACAAAGTCAAATTCATTTATTGTGTTATGGGTTTCATATTGCTTGTATCTAAACCAAAGAAGATAATTTTAAGATTGTTTTATACATCCGTTTTGGTCTATGTAAAGTACAGCTCATGCCTGCCAGGATCCAGTTGCAGAGGGAGTCCCAGGGTCCTAAGCTTAGTGATGAGCTTTGAGGGCACTATGGTGTTGAACGCTGAGCTGTGGTCAATGAATAGCATTCTCACATACAGTTGAAGTCGGAAGTTTACATACACCTTAGCCAAATACATTTAAACTCAGTTTTCCCAATTCCTGACATTTAATTCTAGAAAAAAATCACCACTTAATTTTAAGAATGTGAAATGTCAAAATAATAGTAGAGTGAATGATTTATTTCAGCTTTTATTTATTTCATCACATTCCCAGTGGGTCAGATGTTTACATACACTCAATTAGTATTTGGAGGCATTGCCATTAAATTATTTAACTTGAGTCAAACGTTTCGGGTAGCCTTCCACAAGCTTCCCACAATAATTTTGGCCCATTCCTCCTGAGCTGGTGTCACTGAATCAGGTTTGTAGGCCTCCTTGCTCGTACGTGCTTTTTCAGTTCTGCCCACAAATGTTCTGTAGGATTGAGGTAAGGGCTTTGTGATGGCCACTCTAATACCTTGACTTTGTTGTCCTTATGCCATTTTGCCACAACTTTGGAGGTATGTTTGGGGTCCTTGTCCATTTGGAAGACTCATTTGTGACCAAGCTTTAACTTCCTGACTGATGTCTTGAGAAGTTGCTTCAATATATCCACATAATTGTCTTTCCTCATGATGCCATCTATTTTGTGAAGTGCATCAGTCCCTCCTGCAGCAAAGCACCCCCACAACATGATGCTGCCACCCCCATGCTTCAAGGTTGGGATAGTGTTCTTTTTTCCTCCAAATATAACGATGGTCATTATGGACAAACAGTTATTTTTTTGTTTCATCAGACCAGAGGACATTTCTCCAAAAACTACGATCTTTGTCCCCATGTGTAGTTGCAAACCATAGTCTGGATTTTTTTTATGGCGGTTTTGGAGCAGTGGCTTCTTCCTTGTTGAGCGGCCTTTCAGGTTATGCTGATATATTTTGCTGTGGATATAGATAATTTTGTACCTGTTTCCTCCAGCATCTTCACAAGGTCCTTTGTTGTTGTTTTGGGTATGTGTCACGACTTCCGACGAAGTTGGTCCCTCTCCTTGTTCAGGCAGCGTTCAGCGGTTGACGTCAACGGCCTTCTAGCCATCGCCAATTCACTTTTCATTTTCCATTTGTTTTGTCTTTGTTTTACACACCTGGTTTCAATTCCCCAATTACATGTTCATTATTTAACCCTCTGTTTTCCCCATGGTTTTTGTGCGTGATTGTTTTATGTATGTTCGGTCCATTATTGTGGGCTCGGTATTACGACATGTTATTGGAATATTTGAGTAAAGTTACTTGTGTTACTCATCTCTGCTGTCCTGCGCCTGACTCCTTTGCACCAGCTACACCCAGACCACAACAGATTGATTTGCACTTTTCGCCTCAAAGTACGTTCATCTCTAGGAGATAGAATGCATCTCCTTCCTGAGCGGTATGATGGCTGCGTGGTCCCATGGTGTTTATACTTGCGTACTATTGGTTGTACAGATTAAGGTGGTACCTTCAGGCATTTGCAAATTGCTCCCAAGGATGAACCAAACTTGTGGAGGTCTACAATTTTTTTTCTGAGGTCTTGGCTGATTCTTTTGATTTTCCCATGATGTCAAGCAAAGAGGCACTGAGTTTGAAGGCAGGCCTTGAAATACATCCACAGCTACACCTCCAACTGACTCAAATAATGTCAATTAGCCTATCAGAAGCTTATAAAGCCATGATTTCATTTTCTGGAATTTTCTAAGCTGTATAAAGGCACAGTCAACATAGTGTATGTAAACTTCTGACCCACTGGAATTGTGATACAGTGAATTATAAGTCAAATTATCTGTCTGTAAACAATTGTTGGAAAAATTATGTCCTAACTGACTTGCAAAAATTATAGTTCGTTAACAAGAAATTTGTGGAGTGGTTGAATAACAAGTTGAATGACTCCAACCTAAGTGTATGTATACTTCCGACTTCAACTGTAGGTGTTCCTTTTGTCCAGGTGGAAAAGAGCAGTGTGGAGTGCAATAGAGATTGCATCATCTGTGGATCTGTTGGGGTGATATGCAAATTGGAGTGGGTCTAGTTTTTCTTGGATAATGTTGTCAGCCATAACCAGCCTTTCAAAGAACTTCATGGCTACAGACATGAGTGTTACGGGTCGGTAGTCATGTAATCAGGTTACCTTAGTGTTTTGGGCACAGGGACTATGGTGGTCTGCTTGAAACATGTTGGTATTACAGACTCTGTCAGGGAGAGGTTGAAAATGTTAATGAAGACACTTGCCAGGTGGTCCACGCATGCTCGGCGTACACATCCTGGTAATCCATCTGGCCCTGTGAATAATGACCTGTTTAAAGGTCTTAATCACATTGGCTACGGAGAGCGTGATCACACAGTCGTCCGGAACAGCTGATGCTCTCATTCATGCTTCAGTGTTGCAGTCTTTAATGGCCATTGGTACCCGTTACATTTTGGATGCTTCGCAGGACAGGAAAATGATCTAATTCACACAATTATCAAGAGAACATCCCTGGTCATTCCGTCTGCCTCTGATCTGGCGGACTCACTAAGCACACATGCTTTGTTAGTAAATGATGTCTGAGTGATGGAGTGAGCCCTTGGCTGTTCGTAAATAAAAAGAAAAAAGAAAATGGTGCCGTCTGCTTTGCTTAATATAAGGAATTTGAAATGATTTCTACTTTTACTTTTGATAGTTATGTATATTTAGAACCAAATACATTTTTGACTTAAACTCAATTAGTATTTTACTGGCTGATTTGTACTTTTACTTGAGTCATTAAGGTATCTTTACTTTTACTCAAGTATGACAATTGGGTACTTTCACATCACTGGCCTTTAGACAAACTGCACTGTGACAGCCTGCCATGGAAAGTGGCTCGATTTGTTTGAAGGGCATTTTCTCCATGTTGACAGTTCCCTGGAAAGAACCAACAATCACTTGTATCTCTGTCATCTATGTTAAGTTATAATGCAAACTTTGGCCTGCCCTCCCACGTCTTTATTCATTCATTGTCAGACTGTTTGCCATGACAACAAACACAACAGAGAAGATTGCCTAAGGGCAGATCTGATAATAGGCTAGCTACCAGTCACAGAACAGTACAGGTGTAGTACACTACAGTATGCCATACAGACTTTAGTACAGAACAGTACAGTATGCCATACAGACTTTAGTACAGAACAGTACAGGTTTAGTACACTACAGTATGCCATACAGACTTTAGTACAGTACAGGTGTAGTACACTACAGTATGCCATACAGACTTTAGTACAGTACAGGTGTAGTACACTACAGTATGCCATACAGACTTTAGTACAGTACAGGTGTAGTACACTACAGTATGCCATACAGACTATAGTACAGAACAGTACAGTATGCCATACAGACTTTAGTACAGAACAGTACAGTATGCCATACAGACTTTAGTACAGAACAGTACAGTATGCCATACAGACTTTAGTACAGAACAGTACAGGTGTTGGATTATGACTGCTGAATGTCCTTTTGGGTGGGTGGTGATGCTGCTGTTGCTCCTGCACCGCCCCCTGTCGTTACCCCCCGACCCCCTCCTCAAATAGACAGACAGACCCCTCTCTCTCTCATATATATATATATATATGGTGGGGGGAGGTGTGGTAAAAGAATATATATATAAATAGTTGATTTAACAGCAATTTCATGTGGGATGTATAGGAAATAATGTGTTAATATTGTACATTTTTAGAATTGAAAAAAAAATCGCCATTTAAAAACAAATCCAAGTTGAGACCAATTAACTGCTTGTATTGTGAAGACACAAATCTCTGTGATAACTGACATGGTCTTTAACAATGCTTTGAAACAAGGAAATGATTGAAAAAACCATGATCAACAACACCTTGTACATACACACACACAAACACATGACTGTAAGTCGCTTTGGATAAAAGCGTCTGCTAAATGGCATTTATTATTATTATTATTATTATTATTATTTATTACTATGCTCAAAAGACAGTGCAACACAACATGTGGACACAACTTCAGATAAAAGAGAATACGTTTACTGAGAAATGTAATTGTTTGTTGTTTGCGACTCATGAGCAGTGCTTATGCAAAAATGTACTGCGTTATCATATAAGGAAATCAGTCAATTGAAATAAGTAAATTAGGCTAATCTATGGATTTCACATGACCGGGCAGGGGCCAATCAGAAAGTTTTTCCCTGCAAAAGGGCTTTATTACAGATGGAATGTAACGCCTGTCGTCGGAAGGAGTGGACCAAAGCGCAGCATGGGAAGTGTTCATGATTATTTATTTACAAAAAAACACGAACAATATAAGATAACGAAAGCACACAGTTCTGTCAGGTAATGACACGAAACAGAAAACTACCCTACAAAACACAGGTGGGAAAAATGCTGCCGAGACAACTGAGACAACTATAGACAACTGCCTATGATTGGGAGCCACACGCGGCCAAAAACAAAGAAATAGAAAACATAGAAAGCCCACCCTAATCACACCCTGGCCTAACCAAAATAGAAAATAAAAACCTCTCTATGGCCAGAGCGTGACATAGAAGTACTCCTCAGTTTCATCAGCTGTCCGGGTGGATGGTCTCAGATGATCCTGCAGGTGAAGAAGCCAGATGTGGAGTTCCTAGGCTGGCGTGGTTACACGTGGTATGCGGTTGTGAGGCCGGTTGGGACGTACTGCCAAATTCTCTAACACAACATTGGAGGCGTCTTATGGTACAGAAATGAACACACTGCACGTTTTAAAGTGGCCTTTTATTGTCCCCAGCACAAGGTGCACCTGTGTAATGATCATGCTGTTTAATCAGCTTGTTGATATGGACAGGTATCAGGTGGATGGATTATTTTAGCAAAAGAGAAATGCTCACTAACAGAAATAAGCATTTTCTGCCAATGTAAAATGTCTAGGAGTTTTATTTCAGCTCATAAAACATGGGACCGACAATTTAGAAATTACGTTTATGGTTTTTTAAAGCGTAGTTACGGCCCTGAGCTGGAAGGGTCTCTGGATCTCTTCAGCTTTCATCGGTTTAAGGTACACTATATGTAAAAGTATGTGGATATCCCTTCAAATGATTCGGCTATTTCAGCCACACCTGTTGCTGACAGTTGTATAAAATTGAGCACACAGCCATGTAATCTCCATAGACAAACATTGGCATAGAATGGAAACCCCACCTCTTTAAGGAATACCTAGGATAGGATAAAGTAATCCTTCTCACCCCCCTTAAAATATTTAGATGCACTATTGTAAAGTGGCTGTTCCACTGGATGTCATAAGGTGAATGCACCAATTTGTAAGTCGCTCTGGATAAGAGCGTCTGCTAAATGACTTAAATGTAAATGTAATGGCCATACTGAAAAGCTCAGTTCCTTTCAAAGTGGCACCGTCATAGGACGCCACCTTTCCAACAAGTCAGTTCATCAAATTTCTACCCTGCTAGAGCTGTTATTGTGAAGTGGAAATGTCTAGGAGCAACAATAGCTCAGCTGCGAAGTGGTAGGCCACGGAAGCGTACAGAACGGGACAGTCGAGTGCAGTGTTCGGTTGCAACACTCACTCCTGTGTTCCAAACTGCCTCTGGAAGCACCATCAGCTCAATAACTGTTTGTCAGGAGCTTCATGAAATGGGTTTCCATGGCCAACCAGCCACACACAAGCCTAAGACAACCATGAGCAATGCCAAGCGTCGCCAAGAGTGGTGTAAAGTTTGCCTCCATTGGACTCTGGAGCAATTGAAACGTGTTCACTGGAGTGATGAATCACGCTTCACCATCTGGCAGTCCGACAGACGAATCAGGGTTTGGCGGATGCCTGGAGAACGCTACCTGCCCGAATGCATAGTGCCAACTGTAAAGTTTGGTGGAGGAGGAATAATTGTCTGGGGCTGTTATTCATGGTTTGGGCCAGGCCACTTAATTCCAGTGAAGGGAAAGCTTAACACTACAGAATACAATGACATTCTTGATAAATCTGTGCCTCCGACTTTGTGGCAAACGTTTGGTGAAGGCCCTTTCCTGTTTCAGCATGACAATGCCCCTGTGCACAAAGTGAGGTCCATATAGAAATGGTTTGTTGAGATTGGTGTGGAAGAACTTGACTGGCCTGTACAGAGCCCTGATCTCAACATCATCGAACACTTTTGGGATGAATTGGAACTCCAAATGCGAACCAGGCCTATTCACCCAACATCAGTGCTCAACCTCACTAATGTTCTTGTGGCTGAATGGAAACAAGTCCCTGCAGCAATGTTCCAATATCTAGTGGAAATCCTTCTCAGAAGAGTGGAGGCTGTTATAGCAGCAAAGGGGCAACCAATTCCATTTTAATACCCATGATTTTGAAATGAGATATTCGATGAGCAGGTGTCCACATACTTTTGGTCATCTAGTGACATATTCCAATATTATTTGGTCATATAAGTGCATTTCCCAATATTGTTGGTCCTATGAAATAAGGGGACTATGTACAAAAGTGCTGTAATTTCTAAACCCGAAACGGATGAAAATAGCCTCAAATTATAGCTGACAGTCTGCACTTTAACCTCATGCTGATTGTATAATTTCAAAAGTGCTGGAGTAGAGCCAAAACAACAAAAATGGTCTCTGTCCCAATACTTTTTGAGCTCCCTCTATTTGTATATGTTATGGTCTTGTGAAGGTTGGCTGAAGGCTGGCTGAAGGCTGGCTGAATTCTGGCAAGGAGGATGTTCTTTTATCTCAGCATGTCTACAGATTCTCCCTTCTCCCTGTTTTTCATTTGTGCTGAAATGTTGATACTGGAGACTGTTATCAGAAGAAACTGTGTAAACTAGCATTTATAGCTGCCTAGAAATGCATTGCCAATAATTGGAAGGTTGATTATCCTCCCACAACGTCACAATGAATGGAATGTCAAGGAATGTCAAGTTACGTATCACTAGATTTGTTTCATTCCAAAATTAAGGTATACTGGGAAACTTTCATAAGGTCTGAATGCCTTATGTGGAATACAGTAAGACAAAAATAGTTTTTTAAATTAATTTTTTACTTTTGTTTCCAAAACTTTCCCTGGGGAAAAAAAGGTGGGAAGGAAATTGTGTTGGGGCAAGAGTTTAGTTATTGACTAGACTAGTGTGGGTCGGGCGGCTCGGGCTGGCTGGGTGGTCTGACTGAAATTTGAAATAGAGGATGTCTTAACCCTCCTGTTGTGTTCGTGTCATGTTCATTAATTGTGTGTTCCCGGTTCAAACTGACTGCCCCATTATAGCTGATTATAAAATCACTAATAATACATATATGAATCACCCAATGTTGTGTTAGATCTTTTATCAACTTAAGTTCTTGTGAACTTCTATTTGCTATTTATGGCCTGTTGGCCTCATTGACCTGAGCTCATACAACTCATTTTTAGTTATTAAAAAAAAAGCATAATGTATGGATTATTTTGACTATAACAAATACTCAGATGAAACACATTGTGCTATTTATCACAGACTGCTTGTGTCAAAGTTGAACAAGGACTCTCCTCCTCACCAGTGTCATGATCAAAGATATGATCAAGAGCCTCACATATAGTATATCATTTGGTCATTGTGATGCCACAGAATGAATTGTGAGCAAGGCCTTAAAAAGGGCTTTATTATATACCAGAGCTGCGAGAAAATATCTATATATTATTGAAACAATGTTGCGATTGTTTGTGAGAATGCCAACAGGTGTTGTTCCCATGGCAGAAAGATTCTACTGGGGAAAGGTTCCCGTGGGGGTTGCCATGGAAGCCAAGAAGGGGAGTGAGGTGTATGTGTGTGTGTGTGTGTGTGTGTGTGTGCTCAAGCACAATTGCATGTGGGGGTCTGGGAGAGGAAGTGGCCATCTGATGAATGGGCATGTGCCTGAACTCAATTGTATACACTAATTGTAGTCTCACCCATTCATTTCTAATGACCGGTCATTTTTGACCAGGAACACCACAGGTGTACAAAAGTTAAATAAAACACCCAAAATGTTATGAAAATCATCAAAATGTATTCTGTGTGTTCAGATGCCCTGTGTGGACAAAGTCCTGGAAACTTATGACAATCAGATGAAATTAACTACATTTTTCAGAGAGACAACTTGCAAATGAATCCAATTCGACCGGAACAAAGCAGGAGGGTTGAGAGTTGTTCATTTGTTAAGCTTTTGGTTAAAAAGGTACAACGCAGTCTTGGTTATTGAATTACCTTTGATCTAGTTCAGTCTTATCAATCAAATAAACATTAATCTCTTACCTACTGTAGCTAGATGACTATGGCCATTTGTTCCTTAGAGACTGCTAGAATTAGATTGTGTAGCAATGTTGCACACCTGTGTAAATGAGATATTTCGTGCTTTTACACCTGCATTGTTTGCTGTTTGGGGTTTTAGGCTGGGTTTCTGTACAGCACTTTGAGATATCAGCTGATGTACGAAGGGCTATATAAATAAATTTGATTTGATTTGATTTGATTTCTGTATTTAAATTAAAACATTTGCAAAATGTTCTAAAAACATTTTTTACTCTGCCGTTATTTGGTATTGTGTGTAGATGGGTGAATGCTTTTCATATTTAATACATAATACATTTTGAATTCAGGATGTGAAAATACACACTGGCCTGCTACAGTGCCGTTCCATAATGTCCAGAGTAGACGCACAACTTATCCAAATGGAAAGTTTTAGGATATTTGTATTATCCCTAAACAAGATTAATAGGGGAGCATTTTGAGCTGCGTGTCTTTACTGTTCTTACGTAATGACGCACATGGCCGCTCCGCTGCCCATCTTCAGGATTTATATTGAAAATTCGGCATATTTTAATGATTTAATGTGTGGTATGATCGACAGTAAGCCTATTGCATATCTGTCCCTACGTTTCTAAAAAAACAAGTGAAATCTCAAAAAAAAAATTGTCTGGACCCTTTCCTTCTATAACACTATTTACATTATAAACTTTGGTTGAAAGAAAAATAACTTCACCTTTAATTTGGCTTTTTTTTTTTTACAGTGTTGCCTTTCCAAGCCAAACATGAATTTGTAATTTTACTCAGCAAGAGTTTTAAAAAGTTGACTTAATAAACTAACATTAGCTCAAATTCTGTTCCTAGTTAACCATGAATGACTGTATACTAAGATTGAATGTCAAAAAAAGACCAAGAAAACCTATTCTGGTATCAATGTCAGTCAAGAGTTGTACAGTCATCCGCATGTAGAAGTGTTGGTCTGACAATTGCCTTTTTTGAATTCAGAAACAATCAATTGTGTACAAAAATTGCAATGGTTGCTTCTGTCTGTTAGCTTTTGTCAGAGATTGTAGCTCCTTTTTGCTCAGGTTGGGTTTCTTCATTCTTTTATTCTGTTCACACTGAACCTAGTCTTCCAAAAGGCAGCAGTATATTTCCACATAATGACTTCGATGTTTGGGAGGGGAGAAAGTAGTCATAGGTTTCAATTGAACCCCCTCAATATCAATGACACAGTAGGGCCTCTAAGATATCTATTTCCTCTTTTTTTTTAAATGGCACAAGAAAATCCAAAACAACATGATCACAAAGTAAAAGGAGAACAAAAACAGCATGTGCAGAAGAGGTAGAAAACCCCAGAGGCTTGTGGGGCATCTCCCCCTTTCAAATTCTTATGGAATTATTATTTACACAATGAAAAGGTTTACACAATCTAAAAACGTTCATTTCTAAACATCGATTTCCCATCCCTGCAAATATGGTGTTATGCTAAGGTACTATCTACTTGTAGGCCTAATGTTCTCTCAGGTAGCCCATAGGCTAGGAGGTTATATACTGTATGCCTTTTCTGCAAAAACCAAAAGGGAATTAAAATTCTCCAAAATGTTAGATGGACTAAAAAAGGGCATATCTTTCAGAGGGTTTTTGTTAACAGTCAAAGACACAGAAAGGCACCAATTCACAGTCGACCACATCATCTTACCCTCGTGTACGACGGTGAGTGATCGATTGGGTATCCAAACATATTTGATTATTTTCAGAGATGAAAATCACTTGAACCTAATAGATGTTTGCCTAGGACTATACACATCAAAACTGAATATGCATGGAAGGTGGGTCACAAGATACAACAAAATGCACACAAAGTGCAATAAACAGCACAACTTTGAAAAGTAAAAAAAAAAGTATTATGAGCACAGTTAGCTTTCCGAGGAAACCTGGTAACAAGTTTTAATTTTGTAATTACGATTTATAATGTATGTTTAGGTTTGCCTATAGTGAAAGTTATAAACCAACATACTAAATATTGTACTTATGTAATAAAATGGAAGCAGTGGTATTAGTAGTAAAAGGTTTAACAGTGTTAGTCAGGGACTGGCCTTTCAGCTGGATGCATCTCAGTTCCAGAAGATACAGTGGTTGCCATGGAGATAGATGCCTTCTCTGGCCGAGTTAGAGCCCAATAGCGTAGAAAGAGGAAGAGGCCTGTAGGGTGCAATAAACATTTTTACTGAATTACAAGAGCTGCTCTTGGAAGATGATGGAAAATAATGCCAAGAGTGTGCAAAGCTGTCATCAAGGCAAAGGGTGGCTATTTGAAGAATCTCAAATATAAAATATACTTAGATTTGTTTAACACTTTCTTGGTTACTACATGATTCCATATGTGTTAATTCATAGTTTTGATGTCTTCACTATTATTCTACAATGTAGAAAATAGTACAAATGAATAGAAAAACCATTGAATGAGTAGGGTGTTCTAAAACTTTTGACCTGTAGTGTATGTACTATTGCATTATCAGCAGTTAAATTACCATGAGATTTTTATCATTGACTTTTCATGAGATTGTGCTCCCGTACACAGGACTACTGTGTATGTATGTGTGCATGTGTGTACCTGATGTGAATGAGAATAAGGGCTTATTTTATCTCACCATGGAGAGAGTTGATGGTGCAGAAGATGTAGAAGGCTGTCTCCCTCAGGGGGCCAAACTGGAAGAGCAGGACCCCCCAGGAGACCCCCAGGAGCCAGGCTAGACCCAGCAGACTGAGTACTGTCCCCCTGTTCATACCCCTCTCCCTCAGGACAGGACTCTGACGGTGGGCCCTCACCACCTTCACTGTCACAGACCCAAAGCACAGCATGTTCACCGCGAATGTCAGCACAAAGTACGAGAAGGACACCGTGGTCAGAGCAGAGTCAGTCAGCCAGCACCTACGGATGGACGGACGGACGGAGAGAGTCACAGACACAATCACATACATACAACACAGACACATTCAGTAAATGTTTTACAGAGAGTAAGGGAGTCTTTGGTGATTTGAAAACACATCATTATCAATATCATGATATAACTTACATTTGAATAGCACCACCGTCTTGCTGGTATATTCTGTATTCTCCATATTTGCCACAAGCAACAATTATGGTAACTACTATGCCAGGTATTCCTGAAAGAGATGTGGTTCCCCATTGAGTCAAACACCAAGAGCCATCGTTGATTCCTTAAAGTGATGAAAGCTGGAAGGATCCAGAGATACCTCCAGCTAGGAGCTGATCAAGCTGGACAATACCATGTGCAGCTTGGTGAAACAGTTTCACTTCTCATTCATCAGGTAAAGTCCAGTCATACTTGTCCTCACCATTGACTTACTGCACTCACCCCATCCTACCAGGCCCAGTTTGAGGAGGTATCTGTTGATGTGGATGTTGAAGACCCGGATGATGAGCAGATAGAGGTGGAAGCCTTCCAGGGAGAACCAGGTGAGGGTGCACAGCAGAGAGTAGTGGGTGGCTGCTGCCGTAGCAACACACAGGCCATGGACACCAAGAGAGGCTAGGCTGTCGTTGATGAGGAAGGTTAGGTTGAGGCACAGCAGCGCCACACACAGGTGGATGTGGATGCACAGGGAATCATCAGATTTTCCCCTTCTGGGGGAAGAAGAGATTGAAATATATTTTCAAAATCAACAACATAGCAAAGCTCATTGTTAAGGCAGTTCCTCTCTAGCTTCATTCTGCTCCTCTTTGGGGTCAAGTTTCTGTAAAAGCAGTGCGTGACAACTGCTGATGTAAAAATAGTTTTTCCAATGAGGATGTTCTGTTTGAGTGGCATTGTGTGTGGTGGCTCGTTGTTTGCATGTTGTGGACATACTGTAAGTATTCGTTTTCAGTATAATCTGACCTGAGGTGGATGAGGAGAGCCAGACCCAGGAAACAGAGGGATATTCCACAGCCCACCCTGGACAACAACGTCAGCAACCACACAGAGGAGGAGCTCAGACTGGCACTGGAGCCACTGACCGGAGACTGCAGTCAACAAAACACACAGTGGCTAGATCACATGTTGGTTGAGTGTTTCATTTTGGGTTGAAATGAATCCGTATCGTGGTACAGCACGATTTAAAATAAAAGGTAATTTCCCATTGAGCGGACAAACAAGTCACTTAGCGTGAATGCAGTCTCCGCGAACGTGGGAACATTGCACTGAACTCTCAGTGGTGCTATACCGCAGATCTTCCGTAATACAGTTTGAATCAAGCCCTTAATCAATTGATCAAACGAATGTTAAAGTGAAGTCACAACATATTTTAAGAGTTAGGTTAAGTTATTTCTCACCATAAGTACAGCGAAGAATGAAAGGTGGTTACAAGAGCACACCGTTTCATTTTCCTTTGTCTCAGTGACACATCCAGAGGAATTCCAATGTGCAACAGTATCTGTGTAACAAAGAGATACAGTGAAACATTTTCAAAATTTCATTGAGTTGTATATAGTGCATCATAAAACTCTGGTTTAGTTAATAAATAATACTACCATTTTCAAGATCCCAGAACACACATGCTAGTGATTTGTTTTCCTATCAGAGAGAATAGAACCTGATTAGACCCTTCTCCTATTCCAATCCACACCATATCATAAACATGAATTATTGGAGCTTTAAAGCGATTGATAGATTGCCGACAGGTGACAGAACAAAAATATAATAAATACATTTTTTAAAGTGTGTGATGTCGATATGCACTGCTCACTAACCACTGATGCATTCTGGAAGTGGAACGTGATCTTAAGATAGTTACTGAGGCCTGAGATGTCCTCTCCCACATCGACGCATACCACTCGACTGTTTAGGAGCTCAGTGTTGTTCTCCTCCACCTAGTAGGGATCAGAAGAGAGGATATACATGCTCTCTAAAGATACAAGTTAATAAGAAATGTCAAAGAGGACTACAATTCTCCATGATGTTTGAGTCCCACCAACAAGCAACAACATATTTCAAAGTTAACTTGTTCTCTTTTATCTGAAGTTGTGTACACAGGGTGTATTGCAATATTTTTGAGCATAGTGTGACTGGTAGCTCGCCTAGTAGAATGACAATGAATGAAGAAGTGGGAGAGCAGGCAGAAGTTTGCCTTTGTACTGTAACTTTACATAGATGACAGAGATACAAGTGGTTGTTGGGTCTTCCAGGAATCTGTCAACATGTTAATAATGCCCTTCAAAAACATTGAGCCACTTTCCATAGCAGGCTGTCACATTGTAGTTTGGGCTTAATTGAAATATACTCAAAAACAGTGTTATGTTTGTAACAATGTGTTGTCACTACATGATTCACATACTGGAGTTAAAATGAGGATGTACCACAGATGTTTTTCTGTGCTTTGCTGGAAATGAGGATGTCCTGAAATATGTAAATGTATGTTATAAGTGCAGGACTGTTTCATTAGTAATCTCTGAGATGTTGTAGTTGTTACTGTTGTTTTACCGGGAACATGCTGCGATGCTCAAACCAAAATACTCCCAGGTTAACTTCCTCTGCAGTGTCTCCCAGGAAAACACGTAAGGCCTCAGTAGGAATCTCCAACCAAATGTCATCCATCTCCTCTAACGTGGCCTGGTGGAGATGGAGAAAGAGTTATACATGTGATTACTGACTATCTCCCCATTTTGCAATTGAACCCACTCTCTCTGCGTCCCTCTCATTCGTTGCTTACATTATTGGTGGAGGGTAGAGCCATTCTAAAGTTTAGCAAATTGTTCTTCTGATGTGATGTCACTGAACCTTTGATGCTGTCTAGGATCACTTTCTGAGGTCCTTGCTTGGTAACTTGTTGAAATGTGCTGTTGTAATGAAATGAAGAATCACAGCTCAGAATAAGCATGCCAAAAAAAAGATGCCATGAAAATATCTCTTTCATTTTTTAATTTAACGAGGTAAGTCCGTTAAAGAACAAATTCTTATTTACAATGACGGCCAAACCCGGACGACGATGGGACAATTTTGTGCCTCCCAATCAAGGCCAGTTGGGATACAGCCTGGAATAAAAGCATGGTGTCTGTAGGGACGCCTCAAGCACTGTGATGCAGTGCCTTAGACTGCTGCGCCACTCAGGAGATGTCAGTCGAATAATGACATCGCTCAAACGACAGTAAAATATGTCAATCCTAATAAGTGGACTTACTTTTTTATGGAATGCAACTTCTCGCAACGGTATACTGTTTCTTCCTTTCCTTTACAATTTCTGTTCAAGTCATCGACAGAGGTTAGGTCATTCTTGTTAAATGTCTTTTCAATGCCTTCACAATCACATGTTTTCACACTTGGTAAAAGCGTTTCATTGGTGATGGTTGTGATGTTATTTTTAGTTATACAAGTGCTGTTCTGACTTAGATCTTGCATCCATTGAGCCACACAATTCTTTAGACGCATTTTTTTGCATATTTCACAATTTGGCATGATGTTGATGGTGCAGTCTGTAAGAGGAGAACAGAGTTCTGGGTGTTGGTCAAATCAAATTACACTGAATAGAAACGCATTCTTCATTATTTTTCATTCATAACAGTAGAAGTCTAGATAATCTACATATTAATGTATGAAGAGTTTAATTCCAAAATGCAATATATTCATTTTCATTCATGTTTGTAAATTGACATTAAACATTTATTTTGTGAATGATATTCTTTTAAATTTTACCATGACATGGGTTAGTGAAAAGACAGCCATGATTTTGTTTGGACCACAGTATATTTGAAGGTTATTTTATTTCAGGGAGACAAATAATCATGTTTTGTGGCAAAACGCTATATATCCTTTTCAAATAACAGAATAGAAAAGGATCCCAATTGGGGTTTAAATAGTTTTTGTTAGGATAAATCAAGGGAAGCTTTTTCAGTTAGATTATATAAACTTTATGGAAAGATTTAAGGACTATTTAAGGACATTGAAAGTCTGTCGGAATTCATTTTCCTGTCAAAAATGGATTAATTCCTATTGTTGGAGTGACACAGCCTGCTGTCGTTTGCAGCCGACAGCCAATAGATATCAGTTTATAGGTTGTTTAATTTTACGATAAACGCTACAAATGTTGGCTCAATCGGATATCACCTTAAATTGTGAACCCGGATCTACCGCAATACTTCGGCGTTATGGATTGAATCTAGCTGTAAAACCTAGATTCAGGGCTGGATTCAATTGGTAATGTCCATGATTATCTGTCATAGCCTATTTCGGCGATACAGATTGATTCCAGCCCTGAATCTAGCCCTAAACCAGGGGTTAAATTATAATACAGATTTGATTATGTTCCGAAGTGTGGAAAAAATATTTAGAGAAACCTAATTTACAACTGAACAGCCATAGACTGTTGCAGTGTCATGTAAATGTATCATTATACATAAACCTCAATCCCAACTCTCTAAATACATGGTTCTGGATATTGCAGTTAAAGCAAGTGTGTCAGATATGACAAACATATTGGGTTGTTGGGTCAACCCAGTCGATCGGTTGCAGGCGTTGGGTCACTTAACGCTAATTGGGCTGTTTTCCTTACAAAGAGCAAGGTTGGATTGTTAATGCTGGGTTACTGATGTTGGGTGATTGAGATTTGACCCACTGGGTGGGTTAATTCTCCAACCAACATTTTTCCGTAAAGTAAAAAAAAAAAATCTGACACAGCGGTTGCATAGAGGATACGTTTATCTTTAATTCTGTGAAGAACACTTGCATCTTTTATCAATGTTTATTGTGAGTATTTCTGCAAAATCACCGGCTGTTTTGGAATCAAAACATTACTGCACGTAACGCGCCAATGTAAACTGAGATTTGTTATATATATATATATGCACATTATTGAACAAAAATACACAATACATGTATAACATGATGTCCTATGAGTGTCATCTGATGGAGATAATCAAAGGTTAGTGTTTCATTTTATCTATATTTATGCTTTTGTGACTGAAAAAAATCGCTGTGTGTGTTTTTGAATTCGGTGGTCATCTGTTTTCGCTGTAAAACATTTAAATATTATAATGAAAAAAATCGGAGATTAAATCGGTAGATTAATGTAGCTGGGGAAATTAACAAGGCTAATCTGAAAACAAGGCTCCCTAAATTTTATCAGCATATTGAATGCGCAACCTGGGCTGGCAAAACCCTGGATAATTGTTATTCCAACTTCCATGATGCAGACAAAGCCCCACAATTCCTTCCGGAAAATCTGACCACGACTCCATTTTGTTGCTCCAGCCTATGGACAGAAACTAAAACAGGAAACGCCCTTGCTCAGGTCTGATCAACGCTGGTCCGACCAATCGGATTCCACGCTTCAAGATTGCTTCAAATCACGTGGACTGGGATATGTTCCGCATAGCGTAGGACAACAACATTGATGACTACGCCGATTTGGTGAGCGAGTTTATTAGCAAGTGCATCGGCGAGGTTGCACCCACAGTGTCAGTTAAAACCTTTCCCAAGCAGAAACTGTGGATTGATGGCAGCATTTGCGCAAAACTGAAAGTGCAAACCACTGCATTTAATCAGGGCAAGGTGACCGGAAACATGACCGAATACAAACAATGCAGCTATTCGCTCTGCTAAGCAATCAAACAAGCTAAGTGTCAGTATAGAGACAAAGTGGAGTCGCAATTCAATGGCTCAGTCACAAGAGGTATGTGGCAGGGTCTATAGTCAATGACGGACTACAAAAGGAAAACCAGCCCAGTCGCGGACCACGACGTCTTTCTCCCAGACAAACTAAACAACTTCTTTGCTTGCTTTGAGGACAATACAGTTCCACTGATATGGCCCGCTACCAAAACCTGCGGGCTCTCCTTCGCTGCAGGCAACGTGAGTAAAACATTTAAACGTGTCAACCCTCACAAGGCTGCCGGCCCAGAAGGCATCCCTAGCCGCGTCCTTGGAGCATGCACAGACCAGCTGGCTGGTGTGTTTCCGGACATATTCAATTGATCCTTATCCCAGTCTGCTGTTCCCACATGCTTCAAGAGGGCCACCATTGTTCCTGTACCCAAGAAAGCTAAGGTAACTGAGCTAAATGACAATTGCCCTGTAACACTCACTTCCATCATCATGAAGTGCTTTGAGAGACTAGTCAAAGACCATGTCACCTTCACCATACCTGACACCCTAGACCCACTCCAATTTGCTTTCCACCCCAATAGGTCCACAGACGACGCAATCACACTGCACACTGCCCTAATTCATCTAGACAAGAGGAATACCTATGTAAGAATGCTGTTCACCGACTTACAGCTCAGCATTTAACACCATAATACCCTCCAAACTCGTCATTAAGCTCGAGACCCTGAGTCTCGACTTCGCCCTGTGCAACTAGGTCCTGGACTTCCTGACGGGCCACCCCCAGGTGGCGAGGGTAGGAAACATCCTCAACACTGAGGCCCCACAAGGGTGCGTTCTCAGCCCCCTCCTGTACTCCCTGTTCACCTATGACTGCATGGCCATGCACGGCTCCAACTCAATCATTAAGTCTGCAGATTACACTACAGTGGTAGGCTTGATTACCAACAACGACGAGATGGCCTACAGGGAGGTGGTGAGGGCTCTCGGAGTCTGTTGTCAGGAAAATAACCTCACTCAATGTCAACAAAACAAAGGAGATGATTGTGGACTTCTGGAAACAGCAGAGGGAGCATCCCCCTATCCACATCGATGGGACAGTAGTGGAGAAGGTGGAATGTTTTAAGTTCCTTGGCGTACACATCACAGACAAACTGAAATGGTCCACCCACACAGGCGCAGCAGAGCCTCTTCAACCTCAGGAGGCTGAAGAAATTCGCCTTGTCACCAAAAACCCTCAACCTTTTGCAGATTCACAATCGAGAGCATCCTGTCGGGCTGTATCACTGCCTGGTACGGCAACTGCTCCACCCACAACCATAAGGCTCTCCAGAGGGTAGTGAGGTCTGCACAACGCATCACCGGGGGCAAAGTACCTGCCTTCCAGGAGACCTACACCACCCGATGTCACAGGAAGGCCAAAAAGATCAAGGTCAACAACCACCTGAGCCACTGCCTGTTCACCCTGCTATAATCCAGAAGGTGAGGTCAGTACAGCTGCATCAAATCTGGGACCGAGAGACTGAAAAACAGCTTCTATCTCAAGGCCATCCCAATGTTAAACAGCCATCAATAACAGAGTGGCTGCTGCCAACATACTGACTCGTCTCTAGCCACTTTAATTAAAAATTGGATGTAATAAATGTATCACTAGCCACTTTCAACAATGCCACTTTATATAATGTTTACATACTCTACATTACTCATCTCATATGTATATACTGTACTATATACCATCTACTGCACCGTGCCTATGCTGTTCGGCCATCGCTCATCCATATATTTTTATGTACATATTCTTATTCATTCCTTTACACTTGTGTGTATAAGGTAGTTGTGAAATTGTTGGATTACTTGTTAGATATTACTGCATGGTCGGAACTAGAAGCGCAAGCATTTCGCTACACTCGTATTAACGTCTGCTAACCTGTGTATGTTAGGCGAAAATGGATCCTTACAATGTAACCTACGTATTCCCCAAAAGTAATTATGATGAGAGAACCAGAAACAAAAAGTAATGTTGCATACTCCAAGAAAGGTTAAAATCTCACTTTTCTGGTAAAAATAGGAGGACACAGGCTCAAGTTCACAGTACAAAAATGATAAAAGTATGAAATATTTGTATGTATTTCCATTTCAACAAAACTATTTATAAGGCTTATGATTTAAATGCTTTCTAAATATTAGTATAATCAAGTTAGAAAACGACTAAATAAGATTTCACCTTCCCTATAACTGTAAAATAGATATTTGGAATCAAACTTTGTACAATACTCTAATTCACAATGTTTATAGGTGGTATGAAATCTGTACAGTAACAATTACCTGGAATTCCATGCTGGCTTGAAAGTTTGCTGCCTCTGAACCGTGTGAATAAAAATTCACAGCAGTTGTCGATACCATGTATGATCATAGTATTTAGTACATTAGTCAGTGGCAGACAGATGAACTGAAGGGATTCAAGGGGCAACTTCTCTTTCTTCCTGAAAATGATGCCTGATGATGGGAGAGAGGAGAGAGGAGAGACTTGACTTTTTCTTTGTCTCATTTCACACTCAACCCCCATTAAAAATAAAACACCAAAATATATCCTGTACTGCATATATGTACCATACTCACCTTTCCATCTACCACAATACAAACCAACATCACAATACCCAAAACAACACATCACTTCTACAACCGTATATCCAAAACATCTTCCCCAGCTACAGACAGCCCCCCCAACACACCATATCTCCTGAACCATCTCCACACTTATCATTCTATAGTACTCACACTCAACCCTAAAGTGCACAGAGACCATCCCATTAAACACTAGTAAACGGTCTGTTATCCCACCACCTTTGACCCTGTTCCTCCTTCGCCTGAGCAAACAGAACATTCAACAAAACACATTTGGCCTTCTCCTTTATCAAATACCTGTATCCCATTACAAACATCCCAACAGTAAAAACCACCCCCAACTTCTCACAGACATTCCAACAGAGACATTAATGGCATTAACCTGGTGCACACAAAAAAAACACATGAATCACAGTTTCTTTCATTACACAGAAAGGACACCCCTGCCCAATTCCCGGTTCAACCCGTTCCAACCAGCTGTTAGTGGCCAGGGCTCCATGAAGAACCCTCCCCTGGAGGTCCCCTGACCGCTTTGGTACTGGGAGTTAGTAGAGCCCCCTCCATGTAAAACCCACCATACTCTCCACCCCACATACCCTGTGCCACTGATGTGCCCGCACTCCTGTTAGGATCCTAATGTTCCTTAACACAGAGGTTGTAGAGGGCTTTGCCTCCCACCCCTTCAAACTCCCCCAGGCTTGGAGTGTTACAATCTAACAAGTCCTCCAGACCCCCTTGCCAGTCTCCAGTCTCTGCCATCACCTGCAGTGGCGGAAACATTGGTGGCCCCTCCTCCTTTGGCCACTCAAACACCCCAGACAGTTCCTTCTGGACCTCGTACAGTAAACTCCCCAGCAGCCTAAGAGATGTTTTCCTGTCTGTTGTGCCAAGACTTCTGGGGTTTTCCACCCCTCCTCTCCCAGCAGTCTCAGGTCACCCAGCCTTTGTAAACCCGCTGCCATCAGTTGCCTCTGCAGGGTGGCTGACTGAACCGATCTCAAAGGGATGGCTGGGTTGTGGAAGATAGGCTCCTCCCACAGCCCAGGCTCCACACCCCCTTCTCATGTGGGCCTTAGCAGCTGCCAGGCCCGCAGAACTGCAGAGTACAAATCTGAGAGACCTGCTGTACTCAGCCTCTCCAGCTTCATGAGGAACAGCTGCCGGTCCAACCCTAATCCACCAGCTCTCCTCAGCAGCGCTCATGCTGGTTCCCTCCAGCAAACATCAGTATGGTACAGCAGTCTCTGCACCGCTTTTAGCCGGAAAGCAGACATCCTGCTCTCCAGTTCCACCAGACCCTGTCCTCATTTGTGGACGGTCATGTACAACACTACCGCCCTCAGCCAGTGATGTCCCGACCAGAAAAAGTCCACCAGCTTGCGTTGCAGGTCTGCGAGCAGGGGGGTTGAGGACAGCCAGTTTTCGCCACGGGGAAGACACGACCAGGTTGTTGATTATCAGCACCCTCCCTCTATATGACACTTGGGACAGGAGCCACCTCCACCTGGCCAGTCTTGACACCACTGCCTGTGACAGGCCCTCCCAGTTTTTCCTGACCCACTTCTCAGAGCCCAGGTACACCCCCAACACTTTACGCCCTTCACAACCCCACTGTAAACCCCCTGGAAGCAGAGGGGCCCTATCCTCCCCACGCCCCACATAACAGAGCTTTGCTCTTTCCCTAGTTTACCTTTGCCGATGAAGCTTCCTCGTACACCTTCAGACTGGTCTCTAGTGCCTGCATATCCTGACAATCACAGAAACATTTGCATATGGTGACACTGCTATGCCTGTCACCACTTCCATGCGTGTCCAGCACACTACCTGCAGTCTCCTGCGTAGCAGTCCCAAAAAAGTCTCAATGGCTAGTGGGTATAACTGCCCAGATAGAGGGCATCCTTGTCTAATGCCCCGTCTCACCCAGACTGGCCTACTGATCCCCTCCCTCCCACCTTGAACATACATGACGCCCCAGCATACAATAGCTTCACACAGGTTAAAAAAAACACTTCCCAAACATCACATTAAAGATACTCATTGTCCACTCTATCAAAAGCGTTCTCTCGATCTAAAGAGACCAGTCCAAAGTTCACATTAAAACCTCTCAACAAGTCCAACATGTACCTGATTAAGAACAAGTTGTCCGTGATTGAGCGTCCCGATACACAATACGTTTGGTCCTTATGTACTATCGAGTCCAAATGTGACTTCAGTCTGTTAGAGGACCTTGGCAAATATCTTGTAGTCCACAGAGTAATGCCACAGGCCTACAGTTCTTAAGGCAGCTTATCAGCAACTCTCCTACCATGACATATTCACACAACACGCAGAAGAAGTCCTGTCCAATTATTCCCCAGATTTTTTTATAAAACTCTACTGGCAGTCCATCGACCCCCGGTGCACGACCAGAGGACATCTGGGTTACGGCCTCTGACAGTTCATGGGACAACAGAGGAATGTAAATTTCATCCCTCTGTGCCAGAGAGAGCTTAGGGAGTCCTGTGAATAAGACCTAAGCACACATAGGATCACACACTTCTGCCATATACAATTCACTATAAAACTCCACAGTCCGCTCCCGCATCTCACCCACCACAGAGGTCACCCGCCCATCAGACAGCCGTAGACAATGCCTACCCTTGGCTTCACCGCTCTGTCTTTCCAAACCGAAGAAGGAGCTGGGAGCATCCATCTCCTTCAGCATGGAGAACCTAGCTCTTACAAGTGCTCCCTTTGCTTTAACCTAGAAAAAACCTAATTCAGCTAAATTAGCCTGGAGGTCTATATTGCCTTGCCCCACCATCTCACTAATACCACACTCTAGTTGCCCCAATACTCTCCTAATCTCTTGAGGATGAGAGACCTGTGCACCCTTGACAGAAAAGCTGAATTTGGACTTCCCCCACATCCCACCATTGACTCAGACTCATCCTCCTCTCTTCGCTGCCCCCACCTTTCCCAAAAGGTCTGGAAACCTGAGCAAAAAGTGGCAAAACCCCACCTGGAGAATGGTAGCGCCCAACAGCCTATTGCGAAGAATGCTGTTCATCGACTACAGCTCAGCATTTAACACCATAGTACCCTCCAAACTCGTCATTAAGCTCGAGACCCTGGGTCTCGACTTCGCCCTGGGCAACTAGGTCCTGGACTTCCTGACGGGCCACCCCCAGGTGGTGACGGTTGGAAACATCCTCAACACTGAGGACCCACAAGGGTGCGTTCTCAGCCCCCTCCTGTACTCCCTGTTCACCTATGACTGCATGGCCATGCACGGCTCCAACTCAATCACCAAGTTTGCAGATTACACTACAGTGGTAGGCTTGATTACCAACAACGACGACGAGACGGCCTACAGGGAGGTGGTGAGGGCTCTCGGAGTGTGGTGTCAGGAAAATAACCTCACACTCAATGTCAACAAAACGAAGGAGATGATTGTGGACTTCTGGAAGCAGCCTAGGGAGCATCCCCCTATCCACATCGACGGGACAGTAGTGGAGAAGGTGGAATGTTTTAAGTTCCTTGGCGTACACATCACAGACAAACTGAAATGGTCCACCCACACAGGCGCAGCAGAGCCTCTTCAACCTCAGGAGGCGGAAGAAATTCGGCTTGTCACCAAAAACCCTCAACCTTTTGCAGATGCACAATCGAGAGCATCCTGTCGGGCTGTATCACTGCCTGGTACGGCAACTGCTCCACCCACAACCATAAGGCTCTCCAGAGGGTAGTGAGGACTGCACAACGCATCACCGGGGGCAAAGTACCTGCCTTCCAGGAGACCTACACCACCCGATGTCACAGGAAGGCCAAAAAGATCAAGGTCGACAACCACCTGAGCCACTGCCTGTTCACCCAGCTATAATCCAGAAGGCGAGGTCAGTACAGCTGCATCAAAGCTGGGACCGAGAGACTGAAAAACAGCTTCTATCTCAAGGCCATCCCAATGTTAAACAGCCATCAATAACAGAGTGGCTGCTGCCAACATACTGACTCATCTTTAGCCACTTTAATTAAAAATTGGATGTAATAAATGTATCACTAGCCACTTTCAACAATGCCACTTTATATAATGTTTACATACTCTACATTACTCATCTGTATATACTGTACTCTATACCATCTACTGCACCGTGCCTATGCTGTTCGGCCATTGCTCATCCATATATTTTTATGTACATATTCTTATTCATTCCTTTACACTTGTAAAGGTAGTAGTTAAGGTCGTTGTGAAATTGTTGGATTACTTGTTAGATATTACTGCATGGTCGGAACCAGAAGCGCAAGCATTTCGCTACACTCGTATTAACGTCTGCTAACCTGTGTATGTGACAAATAACATTTGATTTGATTTTTGTGGACAAAAGCTTACACCTAGGATCCTAACTTAATGTCTTGCCTTTCTCTTGCATTTCAAAGATGTAAAATTGAAAACAGATGTTTTTTTGTTTATGATCTTTTCCCAGATGTAACGTGTTATTCTCCTACATTAATTTCACATTTACACAAACAACAGTGTTCCCTTTCAAATGGTATCAAGAATATGCATATCCTTGCTTCAGGTCCTGAGCTACAGGCAATTAGATTTTGTCGTCATGTTAGGCGAAAATGGATCCTTACAATGTAACCTACGTATTCCCCAAAAGTAATTATCATGAGAGAACCAGAAACAAAAAGTAATGTTGCATACTCCAAGAAAGGTTAAAATCTCACTTTTCTGGTAAAAATTGGAGGACACAGGCTCAAGTTCACAGTACAAAAATGATAAAAGTATGAAATATTTGTATGTATTTCCATTTCAACAAAACTATGAATAAGGCTTATGATTTAAATGCTTTCTAAATATTAGTATAATCAAGTTAGAAAACGACTAAATAAGATTTCACCTTCCCTATAACTGTAAAATAGATATTTGGAATCAAACTTTGTACAATACTCTAATTCACAATGTTTATAGGTGGTATGAAATGTGTACAGTAACAATTACCTGGAATTCCATGCTGGCTTGAAAGTTTGCTGCCTCTGAACCGTGTGAATAAAAATTCACAGCAGTTGTCGATACCATGTATGATCATAGTATTTAGTACATTAGTCAGTGGCAGACAGATGAACTGAAGGGATTCAAGGGGCAACTTCTCTTTCTTCCTGAAAATGATGCCTGATGATGGGAGAGAGGAGAGAGGAGAGACTTGACTTTTTCTTTGTCTCATTTCACACTCAACCCCCATTAAAAATAAAACACCAAAATATATCCTGTACTGCATATATGTACCATACTCACCTTTCCATCTACCACAATACAAACCAACATCACAATACCCAAAACAACACACCACTTCTTCAACCGTATATCCAAAACATCTTCCCCAGCTACAGACAGCCCCCCCCAACACACCATATCTCCTGAACCATCTCCACACTTATCATTCTATAGTACTCACACTCAACCCTAAAGTGCACAGAGACCATCCCATTAAACACTAGTAAACGGTCTGTTATCCCACCACCTTTGACCCTGTTCCTCCTTCGCCTGAGCAAACAGAACATTCAACAAAACACATTTGGCCTTCTCCTTTGTCAAATACCTGTATCCCATTACAAACATCCCAACAGTAAAAACCACCCCCAACTTCTCACAGACATTCCAACAGAGACATTAATGGCATTAACCTGGTGCACACAAAAAAAACACATGAATCACAGTTTCTTTCATTACACAGAAAGGACACCCCTGCCCAATTCCCGGTTCAACCCGTTCCAACCAGCTGTTAGTGGCCAGGGCTCCATGAAGAACCCTCCCCTGGAGGTCCCCTGACCTCTTTGGTACTGGGAGTTAGTAGAGCCCCCTCCATGTAAAACCCACCATACTCTCCACCCCACATACCCTGTGCCACTGATGTGCCCGCACTCCTGTTAGGCTCCTAATGTTCCTTAACACAGAGGTTGTAGAGGGCTTTGCCTCCCACCCCTTCAAACTCCCCCAGGCTTGGAGTTTTACAATCTAACAAGTCCTCCAGACCCCCTTGCCAGTCTCCAGTCTCTGCCATCACCTGCAGTGGCGGAAACATTGGTGGCCCCTCCTCCTTTGGCCACTCAAACACCCCAGAGAGTTCCTTCTGGACCTCGTACAGTAAAATCCCCAGCAGCCTAAGAGATGTTTTCCTGTCTGTTGTGCCAAGACTTCTGGGGTTTTCCACCCCTCCTCTCCCAGCAGTCTCAGGTAACCCAGCCTTTGTAAACCCGCTGCCATCAGTTTCCTCTGCAGGTGGCTGACTGAACCGATCTCAAAGGGATGGCTGGGTTGTGGAAGATAGGCTCCTCCCACAGCCCAGGCTCCACACCCCCTTCTCATGTGGGCCTTAGCAGCTGCCAGGCCCTCAGAACTGCAGAGTACAAATCTGAGAGACCTGCTGTACTCAGCCTCTCCAGCTTCATGAGGAACAGCTGCCGGTCCAACCCTAATCCACCAGCTCTCCTCAGCAGCGCTCATGCTGGTTCCCTCCAGCCAACATCAGTATGGTACAGCAGTCTCTGCACCGCTTTTAGCCGGAAAGCAGCCATCCTGCTCTCCAGTTCCACCAGACCCTGTCCTCATTTGTGGACGGTCATGTACAACACTACCGCCCTCAGCCAGTGATGTCCCGACCAGAAAAAGTCCACCAGCTTGCGTTGCAGGTCTGCGAGCAGGGGGGTTGAGGACAGCCAGTTTTTGCCACGGGGAAGACACCACCAGGTTGTTGATTATCAGCACCCTCCCTCTATATGACACTTGGGACAGGAGCCACCTCCACCTGGCCAGTCTTGACACCACTGCTTGTGACAGGCCCTCCCAGTTTTTCCTGACCCACTTCTCAGAGCCCAGGTACACCCCCAACACTTTACGCCCTTCACAACCCCACTGTAAACCCCCTGGAAGCAGAGGGGCCCTATCCTCCCCACGCCCCACATAACAGAGCTTTGCTCTTTCCCCAGTTTACCTTTGCCGATGAAGCTTCCTCGTACACCTTCAGACTGGTCTCTAGTGCCTGCATATCCTGACCATCACAGAAACATTTGCATTAGGTGACACTGCTATGCCGGTCACCACTTCCATGCCTGTCCAGCACACTCCCTGCAGTCTCCTGCGTAGCAGTCCCAAAAAGGTCTCAATGGCTAGTGGGTATAACTGCCCAGATAGAGGGCATCCTTGTCTAATTACCCGTTTCACCCAGACTGGCCTACTGATCCCGTCCCTCCCACCTTGAACATACATGACGCCCCAGCATACAATAGCTTCACACAGGTAAAAAAAAAACTTCCCAAACATCACATTAAACAGATACTCATAGTCCACTCTATCAAAACAATTCTCTCGATCTAGAGCCCAGTCCAAAGTTCACATTAACACCTCTCAACAAGTCCAACATGTCCCTGATTAAGAACAAGTTGTCCGTGATTGAGCGGCCCGGTACACAATACGTTTGGTCCTTATGTACTATCGAGTCCAAATGTGACTTCAGTCTGTTAGAGGACCTTGGCAAATATCTTGTAGTCCACAGAGTAATGCCACAGGCCTACAGTTCTTAAGTTCACACAAGTCCCTCCTTTCGGGAAGGAGAGTCAGAGCTGCTGAATTATTCCCCAGAATTTTTTATAAAACTCTACTGGCAGTCCATCGACCCCCTGTGCACGACCGGAGGACATCTGGGTTACGGCCTATGACAGTTCATGGGACAACAGAGGAATGTCCATTTCATCCCTCTGTGCCAGAGAGAGCTTAGGGAGTCCTGTGAACAAAACCTAAGCACACATAGGATCACACACTTCTGCCCTATACAATTCAGTATAAAACTCCACCGTCCGCTCCCGCATCTCACCCACCACAGAGGTCACCCGCCCATCAGACAGCCGTAGACAATGCCTACCCTTGGCTTCACCGCTCTGTCTTTCCAAACCGAAGAAGAAGGAGCTGGGAGCATCCATCTCCTTCAGCATGGAGAACCTAGCTCTTACAAGTGCTCCCTTTGCTTTAACCTGGAAAAAACGTAATTCAGCTAAATTAGCCTGGAGGTCTATATTGCCTTGCCCCACCATCTCACTAATACAACACTCTAGTTGCCCCAATACTCTCCTAATCTCTTGAGGATGAGAGACCTGTGCACTCTTGACAGAAAAGCTGAATTTGGACTTCCCCCACATCTCACCATTGACTCAGACTCATCCTCCTCTCTTCGCTGCCCCCACCTTTCCCAAAAGGTCTGGAAACCTGAGCAAAAAGTGGCAAAACCCCACCGGGAGAATGGTAGCGCCCAACAGCCTATTGCGCCGATTCCTAGACGAGTAAAAACAATCAAGTCGGGCTGCACTCAGCCTAGCCCCAAAAACCTTCACCCATGTATACTGTCTTGTGTTGGGATGTTTACTTCTCCAAACATCCACTAGGTCGAACTGATTAATGATGTCCCTTAACACTCCCACTGACACTGAATGAGGCTCTTCCCCATTTATGTCTTTCATGAAATCCATTGTACAGTTCCAGTCCCCTCTGACCACCAGCGTCTCCTCATGCGCTACCTTTGACATTTCCTGTCTAAGACTCCCAAATAGAACCTCCCTCTCTCTCCCTGTGTTAGGCCATACACATTTATAAAGACAAAACCCATGTTGTTAATTTATGCTATTACAACAAGCACCCTATCCCTACACACCTTTTAGGAGCACATTTTTAGACAGACCCCTACACTAAAATTTGTCCAATGGCTTAACACACTTCCCCCTTTCCACCAGAACCCCCAATCGACTTCATTCTACACATCACTATGTGTCTCCTGCAGAAACAACACCTGTACGTTTTTGTTTTACATATTCACCCAACACAATCCTCTTTCCCGTATCTCTGGCGCCATTTATATGAAGCGAGCCTACCCGAAGAGTCTCGATAAGTGGGAGAAAAGCCAGCAAAGAAAGAGACCAATAGCAAAGCTCAAAAAGCCCCATTGTCAGAAAGAAACTATACATCTAAACGGTGTCTGAAGGTAGACCCTTTCTCTCTGTTGTGACCCACTTCCTCAACCAAAACCATTTCCTGGTTGAGAGGACACCATGTCCTTCATTTCTATAGCATGTTGCACTAATCGTACAAACTTTCTCAGATCAGAAAAGAAAGCCCCAAGATTAACTTTTTCCTCCTTGGTCTCATTCAGGAACCTTGTCAGTTCTCTCAATGTGTACTTTGACCCCTCTGCTTGACTGGCGGTCAGCTCCGGACCCATTGAAGAGGAGTCTGAAAAAAATAACTCCTCAGACTCACTTTACTCCTCATCTCTATCTCCCATCCTGACCACCTGCCCTTCCTCTCTGGTCAGGGCCTCCCCCACAGCAACAGGCAAAGGTTCCATGGTGCCGTTGACCACACCCCTTTTCCGCTTGACACCCTCCTCCCCTCTGGTCTCTTACACTTTCCCACTATACTCTCCTCATCCACTAGCATAACCTGACTAGACCCAGCCTCATCTACCCCACCATCCATAGCATGACTAGACCCAGTCTCAGCTAGCCCACTATCTCTAGCCTGACTTGACCCAGCCTCCGGTACACCACCATCCATAGCATGACTAGACCCAGTCTCAGCTAGCCCACTATCTCTAGCCTGACTAGACCCAGCCTCCGGTACACCACCATCCAAAGCATGACTAGACCCAGTCTCAGCTAGCCCACTATCTCTAGCCTGACTAGACCCAGCCTCCGGTACACCACCATCCATAGCATGACTAGACCCAGTCTCAGCTAGCCCACTATCTCTAGCCTGACTAGACCCAGCCTCCGGTACACCACCATCCATAGCATGACTAGACCCAGTCTCAGCTAGCCCACTATCTCTAGCCTGACTAGACCCAGCCTCCGGTACACCACCATCCATAGCATGACTAGACCCAGTCTCAGCTAGCCCACTATCTCTAGCCTGACTAGACCCAGCCTCCGGTACACCACCATCCATAGCATGACTAGACCCAGTCTCAGCTAGCCCACTATCTCTAGCCTGACTAGACCCAGCCTCCGGTACACCACCATCCAAAGCATGACTAGATCCAGCCTCAGCTACCCCTCTGCATCTCATTACCCCCTGCACGTTGACCTCGATTTCCCCCACTGGCGCTTGTGTCCTCACCTTGTCTATGGCCTTTATGTGGGCACGCAAAGCTCTTACGCCCCAAATCCCCACACTCAAAACACCGTAGACTATCTGTGCTGGCAAACCCTGCATAGAGCCCCTCCCCATGCCTCACTTTAAAATGCACATTTAGCTGTTGCTCATTGTTTTTCAGAAAAACACTTGCCTCCGGAACGAAACATGCTTAATGGCATCTGCCTGAAAACCTGCCGACAATACACGAAACTCGCTAGAAAACTTACCAAATCAATTCAGCTATTTCCTGATTTGATCATCCGTAATAAACGGAGGCAAATTTTCGACTACCACCCTGGTCGAAGGGGTAGAGAGAGGTGAAATTGGCACCAACACACCCCGTACAAATATTCCACTAGCAATTAGCCTGCCAACCAAATTAGCTATTTTCATGAACACAACCACAGCTTTGTTCATTCTAGAAGCAGAATATATACATTCAACCCCTACCTGTTCACCGACTGCAAGCAAAACCTCCTCCACTTTAACATTCCCAGGAACACACCCGAATCCATGCCGTATCGACAGAGTCTCCTCCGCGCCAGGCTGAGAAGCCATCGTGCACGCCACACCTTCTAAACCCCAGGAAACTTACTCTGTCCTCTTCCACCCTAACTTTGAAAAACAATCTGTGGATACCGCTAAAACAAATAGTGCATTAACCATCCACCATATGAAATAACATTGAAAGAAAAGACCAAGAAAGTTAGTTAGGACAGAACCCTCCACATCACACTCAAACTCCAAAAAACAGACAGACGGACAGAGATGTTTTTCTTCAGAGTTTCTGTGTGCCGTAACTGGTCACTGGACTTCTGCTTGATATTTTGGGTCTAGGCTTACAGGTTACGCTTCCGCTTGTTCTTCCGGGTCTAGACTTACCGGTAACTGTAAAATAACTTGCTGAGTTAAAAGAAAAGGTCTTACCACAAACTGTTTGCTTTGTTGGATTGTTTTCACAAACATCTATAAAATGTTAAACAAGAAAACAAACAAATCATGACTTGGTGTGTATAATACAAGGATTGTAATTACAATGTGTAAGAGAATACTTAGCATAAAACAGCTAAATATTATATTATGGAATTTCATGAATACTTAATATTACTGTACTACACCTTGTTGAGCTGAAACACCTTTCATATGCATTGAGTTTTGCAAACTCTATTTTTGCTAAATAAATCACACACACACACACACACAACCCGTCCATGTGACGTTTGCAAGAAATGGATCTATCGACAAATGTAACCCTATTACTGAAATAGGCTAATACGGCTTGTGAATTGATCAAGGAGTTAATGACCTTACTTGCAATGACAGCCATGTGTAGTCCTCCATCATAAGAGTTTTGATCTCCAAAGACTGGAATACCTTTTCAAATTGCACACTGTTTGTTAAAGGGTCATTTTGCAGTTCAGCAACCCATCTTTGGGAGAAAGTAGGTAAATGGATACTTACGAGCATGGACATTTGGGAAGATGCCTGATAAATTAACATCTGATGAATCAAAAAGGAAACACTATCAGTAAGATAAAGTAGGCTAAATTATTGAAGTGGCAAATAATGTAGCTTAGTTGTCTTTTTTTAGACATGTATGACATGCTATTAATTAAATAATCATTTGTGTTTATTTTGTGATGTAATGGTGTATGTCCATCAACTCACCAGGACAAAGTAACGTAGTAGCAGATGTCTTCAAAGAAAGAGAGAAATAAGCCATCAAAGCAAAAATATTACAGCCAAACTGTGCCATGGTAGCGCTAGAAGAAGAAACAGAGGAAGAACAGGTTGGCTTTTACACAAAATACCTTGCTGGTAATAGCAGATAAAAACAAATGACAAAATTAATTAATTTTAGGCCTAACCTTGCACAAGGCTACATTTCATAGTCTACTTGCAAATTCCTAGGCTATTAGGCAAAACATTTCTGGTTAACAAAAAGATATTTAAAGCAAAGGCAACATACCGTATGAATTGATTATTCTTTTGTTTCTTCACAAACCTCTCTGTGATAGACTCGGGGAAAGACTGGGGCAGACAATTAGGGAGAAAACTCTCTACAGCTGGTGGTGCCAATGAGAGATGGTGTGGTTGACAATACAAGTTGATGCTCAGGGTGAGGTACTGCGTAAATGGCGCCACCTAGTGGTAAAATACTGAAGATCAAACAATATTACAATGAAAAGGGCAGGCCAAGCATACTAGAACTGCAGCAGATATAATTGTTGTAAAACCAATGCTAGAATGTGTAGAGTATTGGTTAAATATGTTCAATAATGGAAAGTAAACAACCAAACATTGGAAACTAGAAATAACAAAATCAAAGGACTAACAAAAACAGTTTAAATAGTTAGAAAGCTGATAACCTTTTAAATGAACAAACAAAAAGTACAAATAGCTTCATAGTGTGACTTTGTTAAAGGAAGGGTGTCACTGAGCTGTCAAAGGGAAGAGGCCCTTCACAAACACATTCAATAGTCCTTCTCTAGGTTAAGACCCCTGGGGACTTAAGAATCTAAGGAATGGATCCAGAGCTTCTCTCTGGAACTGAGGTATTTGTCAACATCGCTGCTGCATTTGTTAATGGTAACTTGTTTCATTCCAAAATAAAATCAACTCTTTAAAATGGAAGGCCACTGCGCCAGTGGGGTCAGCACAACGAATAGCACTTCGGTGCTCACACACTATAGTGCTTAACTCTTTTGTGGTCTCTCCTACGTGAAATTAACCGCATGGGCATTGAATCACATAGATCACATTGCTAGAATTGCAATGTGGTGAGGGTGCTTTAAATGTTTATTTAATGATCTGGTCTGGGGTGCGAGAAACTATTCATGCATTTGGTGTACTGGTATTGGGTACATGCCACACTTGTAGAGGCCAGCCTTTTTTTGACTTGTCCGGATCGGACAACACTGTTTTTCTATATGTTTAGCTCTACGGTAAGCGACCGCCAGATCCAGCTGAAATGTGTTACCTAGATCTGGATCTGAGCGTATGCCAATGGTCTTCGACGATGCCTAGGAGTTCTGGAGTGTAGGTAATGGGGTGTAGGTAATGACCATTGGGATGGAGGGTATAGCTCTAGGGCTTCCAGACTTGCTCAGTAGTTGTGCTCTAGGAACATCTGTGAGTTTATACTTTCAGCATGGTTTAACCACGTCTGATGGTGCCCCTTTTCTCCGAATCTGTCTAGAACTTTGTCCTTTCTTCTTCAATATTGGGGATGGAAGAAATTGTTTGTGTTCGTGCTCTTTCTGATTACAAGGGAGGTACCTGTTTTGGTGACACATACATCCAGGGAGTGGATGTGGACTCCAGGTGTTCGTTCATGGAATTTAGAAATTGGTGCAAGGACATCAGGGAGGTAAGGTCAACCTTGTAAACCACAAAAAAATGTCATGAATATAGTGTTTCCAAACAAGCAGGTTCTCAAGAAAATGGTTGGACTTCTTGTTTAGAATATTGGCTTTTTCAACATGTCTGAGGTGCAGGTTATCAATGCTCGGTGACTTCCTTGTACCCATCAAACTTTAAGTCATTTTTGGGTGACCACCAACCTCATTAATTCAGCTAGGAAAGAAGAGGGAAGGGTCTCAAGTCAATGGTCTTTTATCAATTAGTTTGCTCACTCCTGCTTCCTCCTCTATCCAATCTTGTCTCCTGGAAAGGTCAATTGAGGAGTTAATCGAGGAGAGTCGGCAAGGAGAGTGAACGTGGATGTCCCTTAAGATCCTTGTGTAATGTGATATGTACCCCCTAGCTCAAATGTCACACAACACTATGTGTGGAGAGAAAAAAGGCACAGCACACCAACATCAACCTCATCACAACTGTAAAGTATGGAGAAGGGAGCATCATGGTTTGGGGCTGCTTTGATGCCTCAGGGCCTGGACAGTCGATGGAAAAATGAATTTACCAAGTTTATCAAGACATTTTGCAGGAGAATGTAAGGCTATCTGTCCACCAATTGAAGCCCAACAGAAGTTGGGGGATGCAACAGGACAACAACCCAAAACACAGAAGTAAATCAACAACAGAAGAAAATATGCCTTCTGGAGTGTCCCAGCCAGAGTCCTGACCTCAACACAATTAAGATGCATGAACTTGAGAGCAGTTCACACCAGACATCCCAAGAATATTGCTGAACTGAAACAGTTTTGTAAAGGGGAATGGTCCAAAGTTCCTCCTGAACGTTGTGCTGGTCTGACCCGCAACTACAGAAAACGTTTGGTTGAGGTTATTGCTGCCAAAGGAGGGTCAACCAGTTATTAAATCCAAGGGTTCACATACATTTTCCATCCTGCACTGTGAATGTTTACACGGTGTGTTCAATAAAGTGTGTGTGTTATTAGTTTAAGCAGACAGTGTTTATCTGTTGTTGTGACTTAGATGAGGATCAGATCACATTTTATAACCAATTTATGCAGAAGCCCTGTTAATTCCAAAGGGTTCACATACTTTTTCTTGCCACTGTAAACTTGTGTTGCCCCACTTACTTTTTGTAAAGATGATTTGTTAATATTTTTTTAAAAATGATAATAAGAATGAAAATGCACTTGCTTCAAATGAGACGGTCCTTCCCGACTTGCAAGTCATTAGGCAAATTACGTTTATGGGGTGGATCCCAAAATAAATGTGTTAAGTGATCAAAACAAATTAAGTTGTGCAATACATTTTAGAGAGAAAACAATAAGTAGCATATTGTTTTAAAACGTGTGCATGTTCTTCTCCTCTGACATAACAAAATCTGATTCATAGGGGGTGTGGCAGATTTCAAAACTAATTCACGGTCGGATACTTATGAGTGCCGGCTATCGAGGAGGGGATGACACTTCCTTTTGCCTACAAATTGACACCCGTATCGACCACTTGACCCATTATCGGTTTCCAGGTCACAGAGAGGACAAAGGAGAGAGGACGATCTTTTGTCCAAACGAGAATCTCCCGAGGAAATGGACATAGTGTTCAATTCCGAGTTCATGAGGAATGACTGTGTGGGGTAAGTTAAGCCATATTTAACATTTAGCATCGCTCTGTCAAGGGAAATATAGTCATCTTTCTAACATAGATATCTTTGTGTATCCCTGGAAATAATCAGAATTCATGTAAAGATTACAGTTTTGAAAACAGTTTGTCCAAAAAAAAGTGGTCTCTTGGCACAACTTACCTCGGGTATGGGGTAAATTGTGCTGCTTGACAGAGTAAGTTAAGCCATAATCATCTATATTGAGCATTTGGCTGACCAGTGTCAATGGCCAATGGCCAAGATGGGCCGGTCCAGTTTTCTGATTGGCTGAAATGAGGTGGCGCAAATTCACATTCAAAGTCAAATGCGCCTCATCAAAGAGTGAAACCCACGTTGACGGTCAGTCAAGCGAGCTAGCTAACATTAGCAACAGAATTACTAAAATATACGTTTTACAAATTCGTAACATTGTCTGTTTTGAAAATTCATAACATAAAATACGAATTGTAATTTGTAACCATCATACAAAATGGGTGATGGACATCCACAAATTGATACATACCATACAAAACATAACATATCATACTAAATGGAGTGTATTGGACTTGCGTACAGAATAATACAAAATGCTCTGAGACCATATTGGGTGTCGGATTATATTACATAGCCACCGCTACTGAAGGCGGGAAAGTCCCGACTATATCCTGCTCATTTCATTCGCTTAAAGGCCTGTCACTTCTTGGAAGAAAGATATTCATACATGCTGTCAAAACGAAGCACAACACTGGAAATCTATACGAATCCACATAAACTAGTTCCAGCATCGCTCTTTGACAAACACAGAAGGTTGTATATTGAATTCAATAGAAGAAAACAGAGGGAGTGAGAGAGACTGCCAGTTCCTAAATGTATTATACAGCCAAAACATTACAGAACTGGCACTCTCTCTGTGTTTTCTTTTGAATTATATGTAGCCTACAGTGGCTTGCGATAGTATTCACCAACCGTGGCATTTTTCTTATTTTGTTGTCTTACAACCTGGAATTAAAATATATATATTTTTAAATATATTTGATTTACACAACATGCCTACCACTTTGAAGATGCAAAATATTTTTGGTGAAACAAACAAGAAATAAGACAAACATTTTTTCAACTTGAGCGTGCATAACTATTCACCCCCCCCAATGTCATTACTCCGTAGAGCCACCTTTTTGAAGCAATTATTGCTGCAAGTATCTTGGGGTATGTCTCTATAAGCTTGGCACATCTAGCCACTGGGATTTTTGACCATTCTTCAAGACAAAACTGATCCAGCTCCTTCAATTTGGATGGGTTCCGCTGGTGTACAGCAATCTTTAAGTCATACCACTGATTCTCAATTGAATTGAGGTCTGGGCTTTAACTAGGCCATTCCAATACATTGAAATGTTTCCCCTTAATACCACTCAAGTTGTGCATTAGCAGTATGCTTCGGGTCATTGTCCTGCTGGAAGGAGAACCTCCGTCCCTGTCTCAAATCTGTGGAGAACTGTAACAGGTTTCCCTCATGAATTTCCCTGTATTTAGTGCCATCCATTCCTTCAATTCTGACCAGTTACCCAGTCGATGAAAAACATAGGATGGTATTCTTGGAGTGATGTGAAGTGTTGGGTTTGCGCCAGACATAGCGTTTTCCTTGATGGCCAAAAAGCTTAATTTAGTCTGATCTGACCAGAGTACGTTCTTCCATATGTTTGGGGAGTCTCCCACATGCCTTTGGCGAACACTAAATGCTTTTGCTTATTTTTTCTTTAAGCAATGGCTTTTTTCTGGCCACTCTTCCATAAATCCAGCTCCGTGGAGTGTACTGCTTAAAGTGGTCCTATGGACAGATACTTCAATCTCCACTGTGGAGCTTTGTAGCTCCTTCAGGGTTATCTTTGGTCTCTTTTTTTGGCCTCCTTGCCTGGTCTGTGAGTTTTGGTGGACGGCCCACTCTTGGCAGGTTTGTTGTAGTGCCATATTCTTTCAATTTTTTAATACTGGATTTAATGGTGCTCCATGGGATGTTCAAAGTTGTGGATATTTTTTTATAACCCAACCCTGATCTGTACTTCTGCACAACTTTTTCCCTGACCTGTTTGGGGAGCTCCTTTGTCTTCATGGTTGCAGATTCTGGGGCCTTTCAGAACAGGCGTATATATACTGAGATCATGTGACACTTAGATTGCACACAGGTGGACTTTATTTAACTAATTATGTGACTTCTGAAGGTAATTGGTTGCACCAGATCTTATTTAGGGGCTTCATAGCAAAAGGGGTCAATACATATGTAGCACCACTTTTCTGTTTTTTTAACCATTTTTTTGAAACAAGTTATTTTTTTCACTTAACCACAATTTTAACTATTTTGTGTATGTCCATTACATGAAATCCAAATAAAAATATATTTAAATTACTGGTTGAAATGCAAGAAAATAGGAAAAACACCAAGGGGGGTGAATACTTTTGCAAGGCACTGTAATATTTAAACACTTATAGCTAAGTGGGCAGGGGGGAGCACTTGACATGCACGAATTTGAAATATGTAGTTAGGCTGTTATAAGGTAGTAAATAGCCTAACCCAATGGTCTATCGGTCCAACACTAGATGATACCTTAAGTACTATTTTTCTGCCGGACAGGTCCTACACTTGATGATGCCATCATCCGTGAGATGCACTCCATGCCTACATTAATGACCAAGGACACAGTGCTTTATGGCAGAGTGGCTGATTGTGGCCATGCGCTTGTCACGGAGAAATGCAAGGTGGCCCATGTGGAACTGACAAACGACTTCAAATCAAATGTTATTTGTCACATGCGCCGAATACAACAGACCTTACTGTGAAATGCTTACTTACAAGCCCTTAACCAATGATGTAAAAACATCTAATCAACTATGTGTGTGTGTGTGTGTGTATATCTATATAAATATTTACTTAACAATAACGAGGCTATATACAGGGGGTACCGGTACCGAGTCAATGTGCGGTGGTACAGGTTAGTCAAGGTAATTTGTAAAGCGACTATGCCTAGATAATAAATAGCGAATAGCAACAGTGTAAATACAAAGGTGGGGGGGTCAATGTGAATTGTCTGGGTGGCCATTTGATTAGTTGTTCAGCAGTCTTATGGCTTGGCGGTTAAGGAGCCTTTTTGTCTAGACTTTGCACTCCGGGTACCGCTTGCTGTGCAGTAGCAGAGAAAACAGTCTGTGACTTGGGTGACTGGAGTCTTCGACAATTCTTTGGGCCTTCCTCTGACACGGCTAGTATATAGATCCTGGATATCAGGAAGCTTGGCCCCAGTGATGTACTGGACCATACGCACTACCCTCTGTAGAGCCTTACAGCCAGGAGGCTCTCGAAGGTGCAGCTGTAGAACTTTTTGAGGATCTGGGAACCATGCCAAATCTTTTCAGTCTCCTGAAGGGGAAAATAAAAAGTGTTGTTGTGCCCTCTTCACAACTGCCTTGGTGTGTTTGGACCAAGGCAGTTGTAAGTAAGCAAGTTTGTGATGTGGACACCAAGGAACTCGACCCACTCCACGTCAGTCCCTTCGATGTTAATGGGGGTCTGTTCGGCCCTCCTTTTCCTATAGTCCACGATCAGTTCCTTTGTCTTGATTACATTGAGTGAGAGGTTGTTGTACTGGCACCACATTACCAGGTTCCTGACCTCTCCTCTGTAGTCTCATCATTGTCCGGGATCAGGCCTACCACTGTTGTGTCGTCAGCAAACTTAATGATGGTGTTGGAGTCGTGCTTGTCCATGCAGTCGTGGCTGTTCCAGATCTGTGAGTACCCCCAAATATGCCATTTATAAATGATGACGTATGCTCTTTTACTGGAGTTGGACAGCAGTGTACAGCATTACCTGGGACATTTGTAGTTCTTTAGTCAAGGATTTAGAGCACCTATCCAATTTCAGACTGGTAAATGTCTCTAATGTTTCTTAAGAGTGTTTTACTTATCTAATGACTGTATTTTACGGGTGTTTCTAAGCAGTTTGTCATTTGTTGCAGTGTTTGTATCAAAATTGCTGTTGACGATCCACAGCATTATGCAGGCTTTTCTGTTCAAGCCCAGCGCTACCACAACGGATTCTACTACTCAGCTGTTCGTCTAAACCTAAGCTGTTCATTGAGACCATGAATAGTGGAAACACTAGTAAAAACTTTTAAAGGTACATTTCCCTGTAAATAGTGAACCACTTGCTCCTACCTGGCACGCAGGCGTCCCATCTAGAGCTCTGGAAATGCAAATGTGCTACGCTAAATGCTAATAGTATTAGTTAAAACTCAAACGTTCATTAAAATACACATGCAGGGTATTGAATTAAAGCTACACTCGTTGTGAATCCAGGCAACAAGTCAGATTTTTAAAATGCTTTTCGGCGAAAGCATGAGAAGCTATTATCTGATAGCATGTAACACCACAAAAGACCCGCAGGGGACGTAAACAAAATAATTAGCATATTCTGCGCTACACAAACCGCACAATAAAATATAAAACATTCATTACCTTTGACCATCTTCTTTGTTGGCACTCCTAGATGTCCCATAATCACTATTGGGTCTTTTTTCCGATTAAATTGGTCCATATATAGCCTAGATATCGTTCTATGTAGTCTGTGTGATAAACTAAAAAAATAGCGTTTCATAACATAATGTCATTTTTTAAAATTCAAAAAGTCGACGATAAACTTTCACAAAACACTTCGAAATACTTTTGTAATGCAACTTTAGGTATTAGTAAACGTTAATAAGCGATCAAATTAATCACGAGACGAAATGTTTTCTATAGGGCTCCATCTTGAAATACTGTCCGTGTATTTCTCAACCAAAATATCCGGTCGGAGACCGGAAGAAATGGGCTGTCTCTTGTTCGTTTGACCAAGAAACAAATCCTAGGCAAATGACTGTTGACATTGTGTGGAAGCCGTAGGTACTGCAACCTCAGCCATATTTAATGTCTTTCGCCCATAACAATGGGTTGAAGCGGCGGATGGATATATTTTTCCACTTTCAGTGATCAGATTTTCCTGCACTTTTCAATGAAACGCACGTTCTGTTAAAGCCACAGCCGTGATTTAACCAGTTTTATAAACATCTGAGTGTTTTCTATCCACACATACTAATCATATGCATATACTATATTCCTGGCATGAGTAGCAGGGTGCTGAAATGTTGTGCGATTTTTAACAGAATGTTCGAAAAAGTAGAGGGTAGACTGAAGAGGTTAATGGGTACATGTTGATGGATTCTGTGTGCTAACTCCTAAACTTGGGATAGGGTTATTTATCAGGTCTCCTATTGAAATAGTGAGTGCTTAGGTTTAGAGGGTCTACACCAGAAGTTAATGGTTCTGTATGAGGAAGGTATATACTGTAGTGTGTGTGTGTGTGTGCAATTAAGCTTGAAATGTGCTGAGTGCAGGGAAAGCGATCACATGTGGCAGGCATTGGTAAGCCATGGATTAGTGATGAAGGGGCTCGAGGTCAGGTCACGTCAATGGAGGAAGAAAGTTTTATGGCCGTATTACTTTGTATCTTTACCGATTCTCCAAACAGAGACAGAAGATTTTAATAAGCCATGGCGGCGCTGAAAGAAGCTCACGAGCATTATACCAATTCCTATACCAAAGTAGATGTACTCCGCCACAGAAAGACTGGGTATGGGAGTGCGTTGATAGAATTTGCATTTCAGCTTTGATGGCAGGTTTGAAACCTGTAATCAAAATGGCAATTGTGGGGGGTAGTGGAGCAAGATGTTTTAAGAATGGAAAATAACTCCGCTCACTTCCCAGACGTGCCAGGGGTTAATAAGTCCACAGTGAAAGTCACTAACAGTGGTTTCAATGGCCAAGGTAAGACAAAGAAACGTAGCGAAAAGACATCAAGGCATAGGGAGATAGTCCCACATCTAAAAGAGGGAGCTATCAGTCATTGGAAGAATGAGTGTAGAGTAGGAATGGAGCCTGCTGCATTCGGAGGAAATGCTGCCAAGTAAAATTTCACATAGTGGTGTATGGCCTCGGTATGATCGACAGTCGTTCATAGAGATGACAGTTTCTATGTGAAGGAAGATGTACGGTATGTTCTCAACTTTTTAATATATACCAGGAACAAATATCTAGGATTCCTTTTGATGAGAAATTGGCAAAATGTTGGATTGAAGTATTTTGGGTTGAAGAATCTTGGCAAAATGCCAGGGTGGTGGATTCTAAAGAGGTAACAAATTAAAATGATCTGTCCAAACACTCCTCATAAACCTTGGTTATTTTTTGGATCGCATTAACAAAAGGCTAAGCTTGAGAGCAAATATATTTATTTCATTTCATTTGCGATTTTCATGAATAGTTAACGTTGCGTTATGGTAATGAGCTTGAGGCTATAAATAGGATCCCGGATACGGGATTGCTCGTCGCAACAGGTTAAACATCTAATGTGGTTTTATTATGAAATATATTTCTAGAATGAACGAAAGGGTGGTGGGGTAACGAGGAATAAGCAAAGGGGTTACTAAACCTAAAATTAACTTTTCATTTTTTTAGTTTATGAACATTGTGGTGCGGTGGTTATGGAGAATCATGGGGAAAAGAGACCAGGGAATCGTTGGACTCGGTGGCGAGATAAAGTCAGCGTGTTTAAGAGTATTACATGCTAAATAAAGGATCCATAAACGATGGGGTGGATTAAAACAAATGTTTATTGATTGGAGTGAGGACAGTGGATATACCATTATCATGTTTGGTTTATAATTAATACTTGTGGATTGCCAATTTTAAAATGTAGCAGAGTGAATGCTAACGAAATGTACACTTTTTTTACCAGAAGAGGAGGGGGTTTCATTATCTCTCGTTGGAATGCTCTCGGATACTGTGGCAGTTTTAAGTATAAAAGTATCTGGATTAGGCCATAAATGGAGTTCCCAGATAAGTAAGGCCTGTTCATGTGTGGTTTTGACCTATGGTTTAACACATACACCAGCACGCACACACAACTTACCGGTTATGAATATGCGTTAGTGGTGTTGATACCGTCTTTCCAATTTGGTGTTAAATTGGGTATGCAGACGGATGGAAATGTTTGAAATGTTTAACTTCTTGCGTCGAGCCATCCCGGATCCGGTATCGTGACTACAGCCTCAAGCTCATTACCATAACGCAACATTAACTATTCATGAAAATCGCAAATTAAATGAAATTAATCTATTTGCTATCAAGCTTAGCCTTTTGTTAACAACACTGTCATCTCAGATTTTCAAAATATGCTTCTCAACCATTGCAAAACAAGCATTTGTGTAACTGTATTGATTGCTAGCGTAGCATTCAGCGTAGCATTTAGCGTTAGCATTCAGCAGGCAACATTTTCACAAAAACCAGAAAAGGATTCAAATAAAATAATTTACCTTTGAAGAACTTCACATGTTTCCAATGAGGAGACTCTCAGTTAGATAGCAAATGTTCCGTTTTTACAAAAAATATTATTTGTGTTGACAAATCGGTCCGTTTTCTGCGTCACGTTTAGCTACGAAAAAAACCTGTATCCAGGATTGTGTAAATCTATCCGCAAGCTCATTAGCATAACACAACGTTAACTATTCATGAAAGTCGCAAATTAAATGAAATTAATCTATTTGCTCTCAAGCTTAGCCTTTTGTTAACAACACTGTCATCTCAGATTTTCAAAATATGCTTTTGAACCATAGCTAAACAAGCATTTGTGTAACAGTATTGATAGCCTAGCATAGGATTTATGCCTGGCTTTCAGCATGCAAGATTTTCACAAAAAATAGAAAAGGATTCAAATAAAATAATTTACCTTTGAAGAACTTCAGATGTTTTCAATGAGGAGACTCTCAGTTAGATAGCAAATGACCCGTTTTTACAAAAAAATATTATTTGTGTTGACAAATCGGTCCGTTTTCTTCATCATTCTTCATCACCTTTGGGTAAGAAAAAAAACGAAAATTAAGTCATTGAAACGCAAACTTTTTTCCAAATTAACTCCATAATATCGACAGAAACATGGCAAACCGATGTTTAGAATCAATCCTCAAGGTGTTTTTCACATATCTATCGACGATAAAATCCTTCGTGGCAGTTGACTTTCTATTCTGAAGAAATGGAACGCGCATGGACCTACAGATTACGCAATAATTTCGACACAGGACACCGGGCGGGACACCAGGTAAATGTAGTCTCTTATGGTCAATCTTCGAATGATATGCCTACAAACACGTCACAATGCTGCAGACACCTTGGAGAAATGACACAAATGGCAGGTTCATTCCTGGCGCATTGACAACCATATAAGGAGACATTGGAACACAGCGCCTTCAAAATCTGAGGCATTTCCTGTATGAAACTTCATCTTGGTTTCGCCTGTAGCATTAGTTCTGGGGCACTCACAGATAATATCTTTGCAGTTTTGGAAACGTCAGAGTGTTGTCTTTCCAAGGCTGTCAATTCCATGCATAGTCGAGCATCTTTTCGTGACAAAATATTGCGCTTAAAACGGGCACGTCTTTTTATCCAATAATGACATAGCACCCCCATAGGTTGAGGAGGTTAAAGCGTTTCTGAAGGACAGGGAAAGAAAAGGGAGAGGAAATATTTAACCCTTGTGTTGTCTGAACGGTCAAAAGTGACCAGCCACTATGTTTAACAGCAGAGAAAACCCCCTAAATTATATTTTTTAAACTTGAAATTTGATGACTTTTCCTAGAATGACCCCAACATCAGAAAAACTTAAATATCACCTTTGTTCATATTTCCATGAAAGCTGTACACCACCAGGGCACAAAGATTGTCTTAGGGTCATTTTTGACCTGGGAGTTAGAAAATCATTTACACACCACAAAACACACACACACACACACACACACACACACACACACACACACACACACACACACACACACACACACACACACACACACACACACACACACACACACACACACACACACACACACACACACACACACACACACACACACACACACACACACACACACACACACACACAATGATACATTGAGATTGTGTGCTACTGATTGAACTCAGCCAGCAGCTACTGAAGAAGAAGATCACCATGGTTGGCACAGTTAGAAAGAACAAGCCTGAGCTCTCCATGCACTCCTCGCAACAAGGGGGTGTGACGTTGGCCTGGGGGTAGGTTTATGACAGTAATAAATCCCCCCCCTTTTCCTCTCTCTCTCATTTACAAAGCCCTTAGTTACCATAGAGATTATGGGGACATCAGAAGGTGGGGGGAAAGGAACAATATTCTGGTAATCCGACCAATTGAACATATGAGGTGGTACTTAATGAATATGATGTCAGTTCAGTTGTCATCTGAGACATTCTCATAAATGATAAGATGACATAAACTCTACAGTGGAAAGTCTACACATCAGAGTGATCGAATTCACATGGAATTGTTGTTCAATTTAAATGTTTGAATATGAAATTATTTGTGATGGGATGAAATGTGATTTTAGCTTCTAAAATGTGAGATTTGGGTTTTCATAAATTAGGGCTATGCTCAATCAGTGGCCCGCCCCTGTGAAGGGACATGGGCTATAAAACTTTTCAAACACGCCCTCCTCTCCCTTCCTATATAAAGCCTTGACGACAATGTAACCTCCTGTTCCGAGAATGTGAGGACGACGGTCCGATGTCAGAATGGTAAAGATAATAACTACAGGACGAAGCCATCATCAGCGTGAGCTTTGGTTGAGAATGGTATGAACTTTGAACTCTTATTCACTACAGAAGTGATACCTCCTAGCCTTTGAGTTAGCAACAGCAGCTGCAAACGCAGGTTAGGAAGGAACAGACAGAGTATCCCATCTACCACACAACAATGTTACTACAACGTATCCAATTTACAGACATTCTTCAAAGGACAAAGGACTTGGTTGGGCAACACGGCCTTCCATCTACCACCAACCTACCAATGCGCAGGTCAGAGTAAATATTTATTGCATTTTGCTTTTCCAACTGGGCGGTCATTTAGAATGCATAAGATACTGCAGCATACCACACTGCATACCACTGCTGGCTTGCTTCTGAAGCTAAGCAGGGTTGGTCTTGGTCAGTTCCTGGATGGGAGACCAGATGCTGCTGGAAGTGGTGTTGGAGGGCCAGTAGGAGGCACTCTTTCCTCTGGTCTAAAAAAAAATATCACAATGCCCCAGGGCAGGGATTGGGGACACTGCCCTGTGTTGGGTGCCTTCTTTCGGATGGGACGTTACACGGGTGTCCTGACTCTCTGAGGTCATTAAAGATCCCATGGCACTTATCGTAAGAGTAGGGGTGTTAACCCCGGTGTCCTGGCTAAATTCCCAATCTGGCCCACAAACCATCATGGTCACCTAATAATCCCCAGTTTACAATTGGCTCATTCATCCCCTGTAACTATTCCCCAGGTCGTTGCTGCAAATGAGAGCGTGTTCTCAGTCAACTTACCTGGTAAAATAACGGGAAAAAAATAATTTAAAAAAATACTGTATTTACGATAGCACAGCTTCACCCTTTGTTCCTCAGTCTTCCTGCTCTTTCACTCAAACCCAGCCCTTTTCTTTTGTGTAACAAGCTGTCATATCTGTTCCACCCACTAGGGACGTTTTCCTTAATGACGTAATTTGTAATCAAGTTATGATTTAATTATGTGTATGTGTAATTCTGTGTGATTAGTTAGGTATTTAGTAAATAAATAATACTTTTTTATTGCTGATTCAACTTGTTAGCCAGGGTTCGTGCAGATAACCAAGAATTTACAACATTCAGATGAGACTGACTTAAGATGATGATTAATATTGACTGCTATTGATGTAAAATATTACTAGGTCTTTAAGAATTTATTCAGAAGATAACAGCTCTATAAATATTATTTTGTGGTGCCCTGACTCTCTAGTTAATTACATTTACATGATTAGCTCAATCCGGTAATATTAATTACGGAGAAATTATTTTATAGAATAGCATGTCACTTAATCCGGCATAGCCAAAGACACTACATTATTGGTGCTCCCGTGCGTGGAATCTAAAATAGAATGAGGCTTTCATTTTGATTCAGCCTGTATAAAATTGAAAAACAGATGACATAATATGCTCGACTAGCATCACCACCCTGGATGGTTCCGACCTTGAATATGTGGACATCTATAAGTACCTAGGTGTCTGGCTAGACTGCAAACTCTCCTTCCAGACTCACATCAAACATCTCCAATAGAAAATCAAATCAAGAGTCGGCTTTCTATTCCGCAACAAAGCCTCCTTCACTCACGCCGCCAAGCTTACCCTAGTAAAACTGACTATCCTACCGATCCTCGACTTCGGCGATGTCATCTACAAAATGGCTTCCAACACTCTACTCAGCAAACTGGATGCAGTCTATCACAGTGCGTTTTGTCACTAAAGCACCTTATACCACCAACCACTGCGACTTGTATGCTCTAGTCGGCTGGCCCTCACTACATATTCGTCGCCAGACCCACTGGCTCCAGGTCATCTACAAGTCCATGCTAGGTAAAGCTCCGCCTTATCTCAGTTCACTGGTCACGATGGCAACACCCATCCGTAGCACGCGCTCCAGCAGGTGTATCTCACTGATCATCCCTAAAGCCAACACCTCATTTGGCCGCCTTTCGTTCCAGTACTCTGCTGCCTGTGACTGGAACGAACTGATTAAAATTGCTGAAGTTGGAGACTTTTATCTCCCTCACCAACTTCAAACATCAGCTATCCGAGCAGCTAACCGATCGCTGCAGCTGTACATAGTCTATTGGTAAATAGCCCACCCATTTTCACCTATCTCATTCCCATACTGTTTTTATACTGTTTATTTATTTACTTTTCTGCTCTTTTGCACACCAATATCTCTACCTGTACATGACCATCTGATCATTTATCCCTCCAGTGTTAATCTGCAAAATGGTATTATTCGCCTACCTCCTCATGCCTTTTGCACACATTGTACATAGACTGCCCATTTTTTTCTACTGTGTTATTGACTTGTTAATTGTTTACTCCATGTGTAACTCTGTGTTGTCTGTTCACACTGCTATGCTTTATTTTGGCCAGGTCGCAGTTGCAAATGAGAACTTGTTCTCAACTAGCCTACCTGGTTAAATAAAGGTGAAATAATTTTTTTTTTAAATGTACACATATTTGGAGTATTAAAGACAAGCATTATTGGATGTTTGTGTGTGCTGACTTAGTCAGTGGGTAACGTAAACGTATACATTTCTGTATGAGGGCCGATAAAGCTAATTATAGAAATCTGAGTAATAGAGTGTTTGGCCAAATGCAGGGCTCTTTCTGCCTCCTGCGTTTCAGACGCGGGTAGGCTCGTTCATTATTAATTTCCCGTGCGAGGACAAAGAGCCAGCCGATTGAAATTCAGGAGATATAAGTTTGACCAGCGATATATATCTCTGTCTCTCTCGCGAGTTGACCAAGGTGCATTTCGTTGTTTTCCGCGTGTTCCAGTTAAAACATTGTCAAAAAAATGCAGAAAAGGGTTTGAACATAATACGTTGTAAGTAAAAACCTTTCCCTTGCCAAGGGAATCCTATGTGCTGCATTTTCAGGCACAGAGGAGGGTTTAGCTTGGATGAGATGCTAACGCTAACAAGGGAAAATAGCCATTTTGATTTCTTGTGCTACGTTGAAATTCCTCTGCCTTGCGGAACGGAAGTCCCGCCCCGGGTAGTTCCGTTTGATTTCAGCGTGCCTCACCAGAAAGTCAGGATACAGGGCATTCGACACCCTTAACCCTTGTGTATTCGTAACATTCTGTATACTCCCCTTGTCCTAAGGGGGTGGTCTACACACTGCTAACAATTTAGACTAAGAATGCATTGAGATACCAATCTTTCATTACCAGGCCACTCGCGACAGGAATACAGGGACAAAGGGGTGCTGGAATGAGAACTTATTACAGGCAATAAAAAGTTCCTTTTATAAATGTACATTCTAACTGGGATGATGTGTACTAGGTTGAGAAGCTAAGGACTGTCATTCCGAATTTAGAATTGATAAAATGCTGTAATTATGATTCGGATACAGCGAGCGGTGGGAGCACTGCTCAAATTTATTAGGCCTAGTGATGCTCTAGAAACCTTTTCTTTAAGTGCCCTCCGACAGGGAGGTAATTGGAGACCTCACTGGATGATAGCTTGGGTCAAGCATGAAGGTTTTTTCGTTGTCTTTGTTTTTACCATGCCATCAGTATTGTAATGTTAAATCGCATCAATACATAGAGAATGCTGGATGATACGGTACAATTATCTGCATTCAAGGCTCATAATCTTTTCTTTTTTTTGTGATAACACCCAAAGATGAAAATGAAGGAGAGGGCATGGAGACCAGCATCACATGGGTATATAATGTAACGGGTGCACGGTTCTTTCCCCAGTTGTAGTCGCAGCAAGGGTTTACATAGCGTTGTTAAGTGGGATGGAATGTGACTGAGGTAAATTAAGGTTGTGGTGGTAGAGTGGTATCATTCCCAGAGACTATGTATATTGTTACAGGAGATAGCTCGTAGGAGATGGAGGACAGCTATCTGTGCACAATATAGTGACTAATATGAAGTTAAATTGAACGTTACACATACCCAGATCGTGGTGCAAGTAGCAGAGATAGTGTTGGCATTTCAGACATTATTGTCAACTTTCAAGAAACCTGTGACTCAGCGTTTTGTTAGGTTGAATTTTCTTCCAACTTCATTAATCTCTTTCCCAATTTCTAATAGCCTGTGAACACTTGACAGATTCCATGATGTAGTTACTCACGACAGTCGCTGTAGGGACAGTAATTAAAGGAGGCTACAGTAACAGCATGAAATTGGACTGCGGTGTAAATGAGGGAGTTTGAGGTATGAGTCATGGGCAGTGTCAATAGTAGCAGGGGTTACTTTAGTAGCATTGTTGGGATATCAGTTTATGACGACTCATACCACACGGCTTGGTAGCTGGTAACTGGGAAACCGATGGGAGTACTGTGGGCTGTTGTTCAAATGTCACAATTCAGGGATTTGGCCATAAAGGGGGAGTCTATGTTGTAAGGAAATGACACATGCGTTGCAGTGTGTATATCCTCAGGTGAAAGCAGCACATGAGGAGTAGGAGATAACCGAGGGCACGGGCTGGATTCTGGAGATTGAGTGTACATCAAGATACACCAGGTGGGGGTGTTGGGACAAGCATTTGTCTGGTCTACACACAGTACTCCTATCAGCACCTGCAGTGGTAAAGATCTCCATGTCTCTCCTCGGGGGGTTCACAGTTCTCACGTGAAGTGAGGTCCAGCTGCATAATGGGTGAGCTTGAAGATGCCATGTCAGAAGAAGCAGAGCTAAAGAGAGAAAGAAAGACTAGATTCCACTGTAGACATGCAGATGGGTTGGGTCTAGGAGCCACTTTAAACATAATACTTGTGTTGTGTTAGTGGCTTCATTGGATCAATGCATCATATGAAAGGATAGATGTTGGGGTAATTGTACTCTAAACAACATTTTGAGGGCATTGATGTGAAAGCATATACAGTGCTGAGGTTGTAGCGAGGAAGTTGCGTTGATTAGGGCTACGCACTTGCCTATCGGGTGATGTGCCTATCAGGTGGCAAAGAAGGAGATGAGGAGCAAAGTGAGAATGACATGGCTTGGGAACACCTCTTGGATCCGCTGGTCTGATGGGGAAGACTGGGTGAAAGCATGAGGAGGCTTTTTAGGGCTTTCCTTTTTGCCAAACGCAGCAGAAAAGTATTCTGAAGGTATAGTCAGGCTAAGAGAGAGTGGGAATTGTCATGTTATCAAACTTTGGGTTACCATGCATGTATAATTCTTCGTATCTTAACACGTTATTAATGCTGTTACATTTTGTGTTTCTTTTTGGATTTTTAAGTCTTGTGCTGTCACTCTCTTAGGAACCAGAAGGAGAATGTTGATCTGGAAGAAGTCAACAGATCACGTGACACGTTATTTTCACGGTTCTATGAGAAATTAAAATAAGATTATGTATGGTGTGATCATAAAACCGATGCCATAAGCCTCTGAGTGTGTAAACCTCACTGTGAATGTTAATTATGTTTATTTTGTGTTCATGTTTTATTATCATTGTTTGTCCATTTATAAGTAATTTGTAAGTTTATTTCATGTTGAACCGTATGGGGTGAAGTGTTCAAAACGGGGGACTGATGGATTCTGGGTACTAACTCCTAAACTTGGGATAGGGTTAATTATCAGGTTTTGAAATATTGAATGCTTAGGTTTAGAGGGTCTACATCAGAAGTTAACAGTTATATGTAGGAGGAAGGCATATAGTGTGAGCAATTAAGCTTGGAATGTGCTGAGTGCAGGGAAAGCGCTCACATGTGGCAGGCATTGGTAAGGGGAGAGAGCCAAGGATTAATGATGAAGGGGGTCAGGTCACGTTAAGGGAGGAAGAAAAATTTACGGCTGTATTACTTAGTTTTCTGCCTAGCAGTGAAGATACAATGTTGGTTCAGATGTGTAGGAGGAGACTCAGCCTGGGAGAAAAGGTTCAATATCAGTGCTTGTGTGAACAACATCTTTGTCTGATGCAGCTGTATTGACCCTCTGGGAAGAATAAACTTGGTTTAATCTTTCATAGTGTCCGTTGTCTTTTTACTCTGAAAATTAGAACCTAACAATGTTGATTGTTTAAGTATTTTCCAGGAGCTTACTTGAATGTCTTAAAAGAGATTAGGGAAACATTTGACTAAAAAAACGTTTACTCCATATTGGCTTAATTGGGATCCTGGTTTTTCGCTTCCCTCTGGAAAATCAGCTGTTAATATTAAATAAATATGAACTACATTATTCCTGTTTCCATTTGTCATTATTGTTTACTTTTATTGCTGTGTTATGCTGTATTATAATGTTGTATAATACTTTTGCATAATCACCTTCCGGTGTAAAAAACATAAAGTAAAAACAATTAAAGTTTTAAGTGAGAATAGGCATTAGTCTGAAGCCGAAAAAGAAAGGAAATTCACATAAGCACCACAATGCCTATTCCACCCATGCTCTACCATGTTTTCCAGCAGATGGCGTTTAGCTTCTACAGTAGCTACAGTATGTTGGTACTGTATTCAAACTAAGGCAGGTTGCTAAGGATGCAAACCTCCTCAAACGGTCTAATTCATATTCTAAGAGGAGGTGCTTATGAACACTTTATAAATGTTTTGAGTGACCAGTGTAATTTCTCACAAAAAGATGGGCATGCCATTTGTAAACATTCCTGCAGTACCTGCTAAAAGAACAAGCACACAACACAAGATGAAATATAGAGTATACAAAACATTAAGAACACCTGCTCTCTCCCTGATAAAGACTGACTTGCTGAATCCAGGTGAAAGCTAAGATCCCTTATTGATGTCAGTTGTTAAACTTCAGTCAGTGTAGATGAAGGGTAAGAGACAGGTGCAACTCAATATTAGGCAGGTGTTCTTAATGTTTGGTATACTCCATGTATATACAGTCCCTTCTGTAACGGCGTTCGTCTGTTGAAGAAAGAGAGTCGGACCGAAATGCAGCGTGTAGGTTACTCATGACTTTAATGAAATAAATCGCGGTACATGAAATAACTGAATACTAAATACAAAAACAACAGAACGGAACGTGAAACTAATTACAGCCTATCTGGTGACTACAACACAGAGACAGGAACAATCACCCATGAATTACAAAGTGAACTCAGGCTACCTAAATATGGTTCCCAATCCGAGACAACGAGAATCACCTGACTCCAATTGAGAACCGCCTCAGGCAGCCAAGCCTAACTAGACACACCCCTAATCATACACGATCCTAATGCTAATAAAACCCCAATACGAACCCAACACATAAACCAATGTCACACCCTGGCCTGACCAAAATATATAACGAAAACACAAAAACATATTGACCAAGGCGTGACACCTTCAGAAAGTATTCATACCCTTTGACTTATTCCACATTTTGTTGTGTTACAGCCTGCATTCAAAATTGATTAAATTGATTTACACAAAATACCCCAAGATGACAAAGTGAAAACATGTTTATAGAAATTTTACACAAAAAAATAAATAAATAAATACGCCCCTGACAAGAACACCCGCCCCTGACAATGTCTATCTGATCTGTTCATTGGAGGTAGAGGTGGGGTAAGAGAGCAGTGGCATTTAGAAGTATTAGTTTGACAATAACATTTTGCATTCAGAAACATGATCAACTGTGTTAAAAATCACGGTTTCCCCAATTTAATTTGCCTGTCGAACTGCAATGGTAGGGTCTGACTGTCGTTTTTGTCAGAGACTGTAGCTCCTCTTTTCTTCATTCTTTTTATCATGCCCTGACCTGTTTCATCTGTCCTTGGGATTGTCTCCACCCCCCTCCAGGTGTCACCAATCTTCCCCATAATCCACTGTGTATTTATACCTGTGTTTTCTGGCTGTCTGTGCCAGTTTGTCTTGTTTGTTCGAGTCAACCAGCGGTTTGTGTTCTCTGTGCCTGCGGTTCCTCCAGTCTCTCTTTTCTTGTTCTCCTGGTTTTGACCTTTGCCTGTCCTGACTCTGAGCACGCCTGCCTGACCCCTCTGCCTGTCCTTTACCCTGAGCCTGCCTGCTAATCTGTACCTCAGCAACCCTCTAGATTACTGACCTCTGCCTACCCTGAGCCTGCCTGCCGTCCTGTAACTTTGCCCCCATACTCTGGATTATCGACCCCTTGTTTCCTTGACCTGTCTTTCCCTGCCCCTGTTGCTACAATAAATATTGTAACTTCGACAGTCTGCATCTGGGTCTTACCTTGGTTCTGATACTTTTATTCTGTTCACACCAAACCTTTACAGAGTCTTCACACAAGGCAGCAGTATGTTTCAGCATACTGATTCCAATGTTTGAGAGGGGTAAAAGTACTCAGGTTTAAAATGAGCCCATGTGTGTCATGAGCCCAGGTGAAATAAAATAAATAAAATAAAAAAATAGGCTAGATCTGGAAAAAATTAAGACCACTGCAAAATTATCAGTTTTGCTGGTTTTACTATATATATGTATATGTTTGGGTAAAATTACATTTTTTGTTTTATTCTATAAACTACTGACAACATTTCTCCCAAATTCCAAATAAAGATATTGCAATTTAGAGCATTTATTGGCAGAAAATGACAACTGGTCAAAATACCAAAAATGCAGTGTTGTCAGACCTCGAATAATGCAAAGATATTAAGTTCATATTAATTTTAAACAACACAATACTAATGTTTTAACTTAGGAAGAGTTCAGAAATCAATAGTTGGTGGAATAACCCTGATTTTTCAATCACAGCTTTCATGCGTCTTGGCATGCTCTCCAACAGTCTTTCACATTGACGTTGGGTGACTTTATGCCACTCCTGACGCAAAAATTCAATCTTCCTTCCATCTTCCTCTTGATCACATTCCAGAGGTTTTCAATGGGGTTCAGGTCTGGAGATGACAGGGTCTAGGTCTGGAGATGACAGGGTCTTGATCTGGTGGACCTCCATCCACACCTTGATTGACCTGGCTGTGTGGCATTGAGCAATCTCAAGCTAATCGCATAACTGTCTGTGTCTTATCCTGAGCCATGATAGAACAAACTGGCCTTGATGGACCCAGCAGACTCGGACCAGCTCCGCAACGACGTCTCCTCCCAACAGCCACCATTGGAAGGCACAAGGAGTTGATTTGTGGTCTTATGTAATGTTTCCAGACCTTAGCCGAATGCCATGACCGTGCATTGGATACGTTGCTTGAGCAATTCCGTGGGTTGTCTGTTAGGCAGCCTACCACAACGATAACCTTCCAGACCCTCAGTAACCTGGCTGTCAGCAGGCTGCCCGGGAGATACTCCAGCTTCGGCAAGACTCCCGTAGCGTGGCAGAATATGAGGTGGATTTCCGCACATTGGCAGCTGAGAGTGCCTGGAACCCGGGAATCACTGTTCGGCATGTTCCTGCAAGGATTATCGGAGGACGTTAAGGATGAGCTAGCAGCCCAGGAATTACCGGCGGATCTTGACTCGCTCATTGCCTTGACCATCCGGATCGATGGACGGCTACGTGAATGTAGGAAGGAGTGGTCTGATCCCGGAAGTCCCCGATATCTCCATTTCCTAGAGAATCCGAGGCTACCCGAGTTCCCCTGAGAGTTTCCGAAGTCTGCCGATTCGCCTCTTCTTGAGACAATGCAACTAGGCAGAGCTAGGTTGTCTCCAGCCGAATGTTTACGCAGAGGAGCTGCATGTATTGCGGGATTACTGGTCATTTCGGGTCCTCATGTCCACTAGGATAGGATAGGATAATTAATCCTTCTCACCCCCCCCCCCTTTAAGATTTAGATGCACTATTGAAAAGTGACTGTTCTACTGGATGTCATAAGGTGAATGCACCAATTTGTAAGTCGCTCTGGATAAGAGCGTCTGCTAAATGACTTAAATGTAATGTAAATGTAAAATACCAGGCTCACCAGTAGGGGTGCGTACTCTGGTGGGCCATACGGAGAACTTTCCCGCTCCCATTTCTCTCACCCTTCTCCATGCCATCCTGCTGTGGGGGAACCAGTCAAAATCTCTCCGGGTACTCATCGACTCTGAGGCCGATGAGAGTTTTATGGTCGCCACCCTGGCATCCGAGCTGGGCATCCCCACTCCATTCCCATTGACGTTAGAGTGCTGGACGAGCGCTCTATAGGCAGGATCACCCACAATACCACTCCCATCAACCTACGAGTGTCAGGGAATCAAAACAAGGCTATTCAATTCATGGTGATTAAGTCTCAGATTCCCGTGGTATTGGGATTCTCTTGCCTCCAGCGACACAATCCCATCATCGACTGGACTGCTGGTGCCATCACGGGCTGGGGCCCATTCTGCCACACCCATTGCCTGAAGTCTGTGCAGCCTGCCCCAGGATGTCTTCCTGTAGGCTCGGAAGTTGCCCGGACCTCTCTGCCATTCTCGCAGATTACCAGGACCTCCGGGAGGTTTTCAGTAAGTTCCAGGCCACTTTGCCTCCTCCTATGACTGCAGGATTGACCTTCTCCCAGGCACCACACCACCCCGGGGTCGACTGTATTCACTGTCAGGTACGGAGACTAAAGCTATGGAGACCTACATCGAGGACTCCATGTGTTATGCAGGTGAATGAGGACCCAAAAGCGACTTGGCGAAAACAGAGTTTTTAATCCAGTAAGATACTTAACAAAACAAAAGGCATAATACTACTCGTAAAGACGAGAACAGACTGGAGACTTGATCAAGAACTGCAGGTTGCCTCGGGAAGGCACTTGAACCTAGCAGACTCAGACACCTGCTCACCACGCAGCATCTGAGGGAAACACGACACGACAGGGCAAAACATAGACACAGCACGGTGAATATAGACAAGGATCCGACAGGGCAGGTACGGAAAACAAGGAGAGAAATAGGGACTCTAATCAGGGAAAAGGATCGGGAACAGGTGTGGGAAGACTAAATGATTGATTAGGGGAATAGGAACAGCTGGGAGCAGGAACGGAACGATAGAGAGAAGAGAGAGCGAGAGAGTGAGAGAGGGAGGGGGAGAGAGAGGGATAGAAAGAGGGAAAGAACCTAATAAGACCAGCAGAGGGAAACGAATAGAAGGGGAAGCACAGGGACAAGACATGATAATTAATGACAAAACATGACAGTACCCCCCCACTCACCGAGCGCCTCCTGGCGCACTCGAGGAGGAACCCTGGCGGCAACGGAGGAAATCATCAATAAGCGAACGGTCCAGCACGTCCCGAGACGGAACCCAACTCCTCTCCTCAGGACCGTAACCCTCCCAATCCACTAAGTATTGGTGACCCCGTCCCCGAGAACGCATGTCCATGATCTTACGTACCTTGTAAATAGGTGCGCTCTCGACAAGGACGGGAGGGGGGGAGGGAAGACGAACGGGGGTGTGAAGAAAGGGCTTGACACAGGAGACATGGAAGACAGGATGGACGCGACGAAGATGTCGCGGAAGAAGCAGTCGCACAGCGACAGGATTGACGACCTGGGAGACACGGAACGGACCAATGAACCGCGGAGTCAACTTACGAGAAGCTGTCGTAAGAGGAAGGTTGCGAGTGGAAAGCCACACTCTCTGGCCGCAACAATACCTTGGACTCTTAATCCTGCGTTTATTGGCGGCTCTAACAGTCTGTGCCCTGTAACGACAAAGTGCAGACCTCACCCTCCTCCAGGTGCGCTCACAACGTTGGACAAACGCTTGAGCGGAGGGAACGCTGGACTCGGCAAGCTGGGATGAGAACAGAGGAGGCTGGTAACCCAGACTACTCTGAAACGGAGATAACCCGGTAGCAGACGAAGGAAGCGAGTTGTGAGCGTATTCTGCCCAGGGGAGCTGTTCTGCCCAAGACGCAGGGTTTCTGAAAGAAAGGCTGCGTAGTATGCGACCAATCGTCTGATTGGCCCTCTCTGCTTGACCGTTAGACTGGGGATGAAACCCGGAAGAGAGACTGACGGATGCACCAATCAAACGACAGAACTCCCTCCAAAACTGTGACGTGAATTGCGGACCTCTGTCTGAAACGGCGTCTAACGGGAGGCCATGAACTCTGAACACATTCTCGATGATGATTTGTGCCGTCTCCTTAGCGGAAGGAAGTTTAGCGAGGGGAATGAAATGTGCCGCCTTAGAGAACCTATCGACAACCGTAAGAATCACAGTCTTCCCCGCAGACAAAGGCAGACCGGTAATGAAGTCTAGGGCGATGTGAGACCATGGTCGAGAAGGAATGGGGAGCGGTCTGAAACGACCGGCAGGAGGAGAGTTACCCGACTTAGTCTGCGCGCAGTCCGAACAAGCAGCCACGAAACGGCGCGTGTCACGCTCCTGAGTCGGCCACCAAAAGCGCTGGCGAATAGACGCAAGAGTGCCTCGAACACCGGGATGACCAGCTAACTTGGCAGAGTGAGCCCACTGAAGAACAGCCAGACGAGTGGAAACAGGAACGAAAAGGAGGTTACTAGGACAAGCGCGCGGCGACGCAGTGTGCGTGAGTGCTTGCTTAACCTGTCTTTCAATTCCCCAGACTGTTAACCCGACAACACGCCCATAAGGAAGAATCCCCTCGGGATCAGTAGAAGCCACAGAAGAACTAAACAGACGGGATAAGGCATCAGGCTTGGTGTTTTTGCTACCCGGACGGTAAGAAATCACAAACTCGAAACGAGCAAAAAACAACGCCCAACGAGCTTGACGGGCATTAAGTCGTTTGGCAGAACGGATGTACTCAAGGTTCTTATGGTCTGTCCAAACGACAAAAGGAACGGTCGCCCCCTCCAACCACTGTCGCCATTCGCCTAGGGCTAAGCGGATGGCGAGCAGTTCACGGTTACCCACATCATAGTTGCGCTCAGATGGCGACAGGCGATGAGAAAAATAAGCGCAAGGATGAACCTTATCGTCAGACTGGAAGCGCTGGGAAAGAATGGCTCCCACGCCTACCTCTGAAGCGTCAACCTCGACAATGAATTGTCTAGTGACGTCAGGAGTAACGAGGATAGGAGCGGACGTAAAACGTTCTTTTAGAAGATCAAAAGCTCCCTGGGCGGAACCGGACCACTTAAAACACGTCTTGACAGAAGTAAGAGCTGTGAGAGGGGCAGCAACTTGACCGAAATTACGAATGAAACGCCGATAGAAATTAGCGAAACCTAAAAAGCGCTGCAACTCGACACGTGACCTTGGAACGGGCCAATCACTGACAGCTTGGACCTTAGCGGAATCCATCTGAATGCCTTCAGCGGAAATAACGGAACCGAGAAAAGTAACGGAGGAGACATGAAAAGAGCACTTCTCAGCCTTTACGTAGAGACAATTCTCTAAAAGGCGCTGTAGAACACGTTGAACGTGCTGAACATGAATCTCGAGTGACGGTGAAAAAATCAGGATATCGTCAAGATAGACAAAAACAAAGATGTTCAGCATGTCTCTCAGAACATCATTAACTAATGCCTGAAAAACAGCTGGCGCATTGGCGAGACCAAACGGCAGAACCCGGTACTCAAAATGCCCTAACGGAGTGTTAAACGCCGTTTTCCACTCGTCCCCCTCTCTGATGCGCACGAGATGGTAAGCGTTACGAAGGTCCAACTTAGTAAAGCACCTGGCTCCCTGCAGAATCTCGAAGGCTGATGACATAAGGGGAAGCGGATAACGATTCTTAACCGTTATGTCATTCAGCCCTAGATAATCCACGCAGGGGCGCAGAGTACCGTCCTTCTTCTTAACAAAAAAGAACCCCGCCCCGGCCGGAGAGGAAGAAGGCACAATGGTACCGGCGTCAAGAGACACAGATAAATAATCCTCGAGAGCCTTACGTTCGGGAGCCGACAGAGAGTATAGTCTACCCCGAGGAGGAGTGGTCCCCGGAAGGAGATCAATACTACAATCATACGACCGGTGAGGAGGAAGGGAGTTGGCTCGGGACCGACTGAAGACCGTGCGCAGATCATGATATTCCTCCGGCACTCCTGTCAAATCGCCAGGTTCCTCCTGAGAAGTGGGGACAGAAGAAATGGGAGGGATGGCAGAATTTAAGCACTTCACATGACAAGATACGTTCCAGGATAGGATAGAATTACAAGACCAATTAATAGAAGGATTATGACATACTAGCCAGGGATGACCCAAAACAACAGGTGTAAAAGGTGAACGAAAAATCAAAAAAGAAATAGTCTCACTGTGGTTACCAGATACTGTGAGAGTTAAAGGTAGTGTCTCAAATCTGATACTGGGAAGATGACTACCATCTAAGGCAAACATGGGCGTAGGCTTGTCTAACTGTCTGAAAGGAATGTTATGTTTCCGAACCCATGCTTCGTCCATGAAACAACCCTCAGCCCCAGAGTCAATCAAGGCACTGCATGTAGCACCCGAACCGGTCCAGCGTAGATGGACCGACATAGTAGTACAGGATCTAGATGAAGAGACCTGAGTAGTAGCGCTCACCAGTAGCCCTCCGCTTACTGATGAGCTCTGGCCTTTACTGGACATGAATTGACAAAATGTCCATCAAATCCGCAATAGAGGCACAGGCGGTTGGTGATCCTCCGTTCCCTCTCCTTGGTCGAGATGCGAATACCTCCCAGCTGCATGGGCTCAGTCTCAGAGCCAGAGGAGGGAGATGGTTGCGATGCGGAGCAGGGAAACACCGTTGACGCGATCTCTCTTCCACGAGCTTGGTGACGAAGATCTACCCGTCGTTCTATGCGGATGGCGAGAGCAATCAAAGAGTCCACACTGGAAGGAACCTCCCGAGAGAGAATCTCATCTTTGACCACTGTGTGGAGTCCCTCCAGCAAACGAGCGAGCAGCGCCGGCTCGTTCCAGTCACTAGAGGCAGCAAGAGTACGAAACTCTATAGAGTAATCCGTTATGGATCGATCACCTTGGCATAGGGAAGCCAGGGCCCTAGAAGCCTCCCCACCAAAAACTGAACGGTCAAAAACCCGAATCATCTCCTCTTTAAAGTTCTGGTAATTGTTAGAACAATCAGCCCTTGCCTCCCAGATAGCTGTGCCCCACTCTCGGGCCCGGCCAGTAAGGAGTGAAATGACGTAAGCAACCCGAGCTCTCTCGCTAGAGTATGTGTTGGGTTGGAGAGAGAACACAATATCACACTGGGTGAGAAAGGAGCGGCACTCCGTGGGCTGCCCGGAGTAGCAAGGTGGGTTATTAACCCTAGGTTCCGGAGGCTCGGCAGGCCAGGAAGTAACAGGTGGCACGAGACGAAGACTCTGGAACTGTCCAGAGAGGTCGGAAACCTGAGCGGCCAGGTTCTCCACGGCATGGCGAGCAACAGACAATTCCTGCTCGTGTCTGCCGAGCATGGCTCCTTGGATCTTGACGGCAGTGTTACGAGCTTCTGTAGTCGCTGGGTCCATTCCTTGGTCGGATCCTTCTGTTATGCAGGTGAATGAGGACCCAAAAGCGACTTGGCGAAAACAGAGTTTTTAATCCAGTAAGATACTTAACAAAACAAAAGGCATAATACTACTCGTAAAGACGAGAACAGACTGGAGACTTGATCAAGAACTGCAGGTTGCCTCGGGAAGGCACTTGAACCTAGCAGACTCAGACACCTGCTCACCACGCAGCATCTGAGGGAAACACGACACGACAGGGCAAAACATAGACACAGCACGGTGAATATAGACAAGGATCCGACAGGGCAGGTACGGAAAACAAGGAGAGAAATAGGGACTCTAATCAGGGAAAAGGATCGGGAACAGGTGTGGGAAGACTAAATGATTGATTAGGGGAATAGGAACAGCTGGGAGCAGGAACGGAACGATAGAGAGAAGAGAGAGCGAGAGAGTGAGAGAGGGAGGGGGAGAGAGAGGGATAGAAAGAGGGAAAGAACCTAATAAGACCAGCAGAGGGAAACGAATAGAAGGGGAAGCACAGGGACAAGACATGATAATTAATGACAAAACATGACACCATGGCTGCAGGCCTCAATGACATCATGGTTAAAACCCACTCTCAGCCTACGAGCCGCTCCAGGGGGCCACCATTTCCTCTAAGTTAGACCTGCGGAGCGCCTACCTCCTGGTGTGGATACGGGAAGGGGACGAGTGGAAGACTGCCTTCAACATGGCCAGTGGTCACTAAGAATATCTGGTCATGCCATTTGGTCTTAACAACGCTCCAGCTGAGTTCCAGGCCCTGGTTAATGACGTTCTCCGCGAAATGGTGAACCTGTTCATCTTCGTCTACCTCAACGATATCCTTGTTTTCTCCCGTTCAGCCCAAGAACATGTGCTCCATGTCCGACAGGTTCTCCAGCACCTCCTGGAGAACCAGCTTTTTGTGAAAAAATAATCTCTCCACCATCCCCTTCCTCGGTTACATCATCGCTGAGGGGAATGTACAGATGGACCCCGGAAAGGTGAGAGTGGTGGTGGATTGGCACCTAACCTATGTCCAGAGTGCAGCTACAACGCTTCCTGGGATTTGCCCATTTTTATCGCCAATTTATCCGGGGTTACAGCACCCTGGCTTCCCCCCTGTCTGCACTCACCTACCCCAAGGTTCCGTTCACATGGTCCCAGGTGCTGACCAGGCGTTCCTGGACCTCAAGCAATGCTTCACCACAGCTCTCATATTAGTTCATCCTGACCCGTCCTGTCAGTTCGTGGTGAAGGCTGATGCTTTGGAAGTCAGAGTGGGGGCTGTCCTGTTCTGTCCAGTGTTCTGCCCTGGATGTCATCTCCATCCCTGTGCTTTTTCTCCCATCACCTTAACGCCACGGAGAGGAATTACGATGTGGGGAATTGTGAGCTTCTCGCGGTGAAGATGGAGTTGGAGGAGTGGAGGCACTGGTTGGAGGCGGCGGAACATCCTTTCATTGTGGGGAGGGTGTCGTGGAAGATTCAGAAATTGTTGGTAACATATGTAAGATGTTTTATATTCATCAAATGTGTGTAAGTTACTTCTCATCAGAATGGTATTTTTGTATAATACTGTGGCGAGGTTGCAGTTATCTGTTCTATGTCAAGACTAAGTTGCATGGGCCGCGGAGAGGGGAGAGGTCAAAGTGTCATCATGTGTAAACATATCTTTTGCTCCCTACCTTTTTCTAGTGGGAAAAGGAGGGTGGCAGTGTCTGGAATCATTCCCATGCTCCCTTTTATCTTAACCTATAGCCTCACTCTCCTCTCCGTGAGCTTGTCCAGGATTGGTTGTATTCAGAGTTGGTTGTATCTAAATGACAATTTGATATATGCCTGTTGATATGGAGGATTGGTTTATGGTTCTGGGGTTTGAGAAAGGAGACAAAGCTGAATGATGAATTATGTCTATGCTGTCTGACTATGTGTGTCTTTGCTATTAAAGGAACTCAGTTGCATTGTAAGGGGGCTCTCAGAGAATTCATTGAGAGACACTGAATTTATCTGAGAGTCACAGTATTGTGATAGAGCTCATATAATTAAAGATGGACTTTTATAACTAACTCTGACTTGTGTGTGTGGTTTGCTCCCATGATTTGGTAAATAGAGGAAATTTCCACGACAAGGGTTTACAAGAACCTGGAATTTCTCTGCTCCGTCAAGTGTCTTAACCTCTAGCGACGAGCAATCCCATATCCGGGAGCGTAATCATCGCCTCAAGCACATTACCATAACGCAACGTTTCCTATTCATGAAAATCGCAAATGAAATGAAATAAATATATTCAAACACAAGCTTAGCCTTTTGTTAACAACACTGTCATCTCAGGTTTTCAAAATATGCGTTACAGCCAACGCTAGACAAGCATTTGTGTAAGTTTAGCATGGCATAATGCTATGCTACGCTGTGCTGATAGCGGGTAACATATTCACAAAAATAAGAAAAGCAACCAAATTAAATCATTTACCTTTGAAGAACTTCAGATGCTTTCACTCAGGAGACTCCCAGTTAGATAGCAAATGTTCCTTTTTTCCCAAAATAATATTTTTGTAGGTGAAAAACGTCACGTTTGTTCATCCTGCTTGGCTGAGAAATCGACAGAAAAATACTTAAACTATAACGCAACTTTTTCCATTCATGAAAATCGCAAATGAAATGAAATAAATATATTGTAACACAAGCTTAGCCTTTTGTTAACAATACTGTCATCTCAGATTTTCAAAATATGCTTTTCAACCAAAGCTACACAAGCATTTGTGCAAGAGTATTGATAGCCTAGCATAGCATTAAGCCTAGCATTCAGCAGGCAACATTTTCACAAACCAAGAAAAGCATTCAAATAAAATAATTTACCTTTGAAGAACTTTGGACGTTTTCAATGAGGAGACTCTCAGTTAGATAGCAAAGAGACTCTCAGTTAGATAGCAAATGTTCAGTTTTTCCAAAAATAATATTTGTGTAGGAGAAATCGCTCCGTTTTGTTCATCACGTTTGGCTAAGAAAAAAAAACGAAAATTCATTCACTACAACGCCAAACTTTTTTCCAAATTAACTCCATAATATCGACAGAAACATGGCAAACGTTGTTTAGAATCATCCTCAAGGTGTTTTTCACATATCTATTCGATGATAAATCCTTCGTGGCAGTTGGATTTCTCCTCAGTAGCAAACGGAAAAGTACTTGCAGCTGGAGATTACGCAATAATTGCAACGGAGGACACCAAGCGACCACCTGGTGAATGTTTACATACCCTACATTATTAATCTCATATGTATACGTATATACTGTACTCTATATCATCGACTGCATCCTTATGTAATACATGTATCACTAGCCACTTTAACTATGCCACTTTAACTATGCCACTTTGTTTACATACTCATCTCATATGTATATACTGCACTCAATACCATCTACTGTATCTTGCCTATGCCGCTCTGTACCATCACTCATTCATATATCTTATGTACATATTCTTTATCCCCTTACACTTGTGTCTATAAGGTAGTAGTTTTGGAATTGTTAGCTAGATTACTTGTTAGTTATTACTGCATTGTCGGAACTAGAAGCACAAGCATTTCGCTACACTCGCACTAACATCTGCTAACCATGTGTATGTGACAAATAAAATTGGATTTGATTTGATTTTTAAATGTAGTCTCTTAGGGTCAATATTCCAATGATATGTCATGTTTTGTCTTATATTGTCTTGTCATTTTGCTTTCCCTTCTGTTCGTTTTCCCCCTGCTGGTCTTTTTAGGTTCGTTCCTTTTTTTCTCTCTTCCTCCCTCTCTCTCTTCTCTCTATCGTTCCGTTCCTGCTCCCAGCTGTTCCTATTCCCCTAATCAATCATTTAGTCTTTCCACACCTGTTCCCTATCTTTTCCTCTGATTAGAGTCCCTATTTCTCCCCTTGTCTTCCGTTTCTGTCCTGTCGGATCCTTGTATATTGTTCACCGTGCTGTGTCTTTGTCTCGCCCTGTCGTGTCGTGTTTCCCTCAGATGCTGCGTGGTGAGCAGGTGTCTGAGTCTGCTACGGTCAGTGCCTTCCCGAGGCAACCTACAGTTTATGGTCGAGTCTCCAGTCGGTCCTCGTCATTACGAGTGGAATTGTTTTTTATGCTTTGTTTACCGCTCCGATTTGTCTAGGAGTATTGCATATTTCCTTTACTGGAATAAAGACTCTGTTTTCGCCAAGTCGCTTTTGGGTCCTCATTCACCTGCATAACAGAAGGATCCGACCAAAGAATGGACCCAGCGACTACAGACGCTCGTAACACTGCCGTCAAGATCCAAGGAGCCATGCTCGGCAGACACGAGCAGGAATTGTCTGCTGCTCGTCATGCCGTGGAGAACCTGGCCGCTCAGGTTTCCGACCTCTCTGGACAGTTCCAGAGTCTTCGTCTCGTGCCACCTGTTACTTCCTGGTCTGCCGAGCCTCCGGAACCTAGGGTTAATAACCCACCTTGTTACTCCGGGCAGCCCACGGAGTGCCGCTCCTTTCTCACCCAGTGTGATATTGTGTTCTCTCTCCAACCCAACACATACTATAGAGAGAGAGCTCGGGTTGCTTACGTCATATCACTCCTTACTGGCCGGGCTCGAGAGTGGGGCACAGCTATCTGGGAGGCAAGGGCTGATTGTTCTAACAATTACCAGAACTTTAAAGAGGAGATGATTCGGGTTTTTGACCGTTCAGTTTTTGGTAGGGAGGCTTCTAGGGCCCTGGCTTCCCTATGCCAAGGTGATCGATCCATAACGGATTACTCTATAGAGTTTCGCACTCTTGCTGCCTCTAGTGACTGGAACGAGCCGGCGCTGCTCGCTCGTTTTCTGGAGGGACTCCACGCAGTGGTTAAAGACGAGATTCTCTCCCGGGAGGTTCCTTCCAGTGTGGACTCTTTGATTGCTCTCGCCATCCGCATAGAACGACGGGTAGATCTTCGTCACCAAGCTCGTGGAAGAGAGCTCGCGTTAACGGTGTTTCCCTGCTCCGCATCGCAACCATCTCCCTCCTCTGGCTCTGAGACTGAGCCCATGCAGCTGGGAGGTATTCGCATCTCGACTAAGGAGAGGGAACGGAGGATCACCAACCGCCTGTGCCTCTATTGTGGACTTGCTGGACATTTTGTCAATTCATGTCCAGTAAAAGCCAGAGCTCATCAGTAAGCGGGCTACTGGTGAGCGCTACTACTCAGGTCTCTCCATCTAGATCCTGTACTACTATGTCGGTCCATCTACGCTGGACCGGTTCGGGTGCTACATGCAGTGCCTTGATAGACTCTGGGGCTGAGGGTTGTTTTATGGACGAAGCATGGGCTCGGAAACATGACATTCCTTTCAGAGAGTTAGACAAGCCTACGCCCATGTTCGCCTTAGATGGTAGTCATCTCCCCAGTATCAGATATGAGACACTACCTTTAACCCTCACAGTATCTGGTAACCACAGTGAGACTATTTCTTTTTTGATTTTTCGTTCACCTTTTACACCTATTGTTTTGGGTCATCCCTGGCTAGTATGTCATAATCCTTCTATTAATTGGTCTAGTAATTCTATCCTATCCTGGAACGTTTCTTGTCATGTGAAGTGTTTAATGTCTGCTATCCCTCCCGTTTCTTCTGTCCCCACTTCTCAGGAGGAACCTGGCGATTTGACAGGAGTGCCGGAGGAATATCATGATCTGCGCACGGTCTTCAGTCGGTCCCGAGCCAACTCCCTTCCTCCTCACCGGTCGTATGATTGTAGTATTGATCTCCTTCCGGGGACCACTCCTCCTCGGGGTAGACTATACTCTCTGTCGGCTCCCGAACGTAAGGCTCTCTAGGATTATTTGTCTGTGTCTCTTGACGCCGGTACCGTAGTGCCTTCTTCCTCTCCGGCCGGGGTGGGTTTTTTTTTTGTTAAGAAGAAGGACGGTACTCTGCGCCCCTGCGTAGATTATCGAGGGCTGAATGACATAACGGTTAAGAATCGTTATCCGCTTCCCCTTATGTCATCAGCCTTCGAGATTCTGCAGGGAGCCAGGTGCTTTACTAAGTTGGACCTTCGTAACGCTTACCATCTCGTGCGCATCAGAGAGGGGGACGAGTGGAAAACGGCGTTTAACACTCCGTTAGGGCATTTTGAGTACCGGGTTCTGCCGTTTGGTCTCGCCAATGCGCCAGCTGTTTTTCAGGCATTAGTTAAGGATGTTCTGAGAGACATGTTGAACATCTTTGTTTTTGTCTACCTTGACGATATCCTGATTTTTTCACCGTCACTCGAGATTCATGTTCAGCACGTTCGACGTGTACTCCAGCGCCTTTTAGAGAATTGTCTCTACGTGAAGGCTGAGAAGTGCTCTTTTCATGTCTCCTCCGTTACTTTTCTCGGTTCTGTTATTTCCGCTGAAGGCATTCAGATGGATTCCGCTAAGGTCCAAGCTGTCAGTGAGTGGCCCGTTCCAAGGTCACGTGTCGAGTTGCAGCGCTTTCTAGGTTTCGCTAATTTCTATCGGCGTTTCATTCGTAATTTCGGTCAAGTTGCTGCCCCTCTCACAGCTCTTACTTCTGTCAAGACGTGTTTTAAGTGGTCCGGTTCCGCCCAGGGAGCTTTTGATCTTCTAAAAGAACGTTTTACGTCCGCTCCTATCCTCGTTACTCCTGACGTCACTAGACAATTCATTGTCGAGGTTGACGCTTCAGAGGTAGGCGTGGGAGCCATTCTATCCCAGCGCTTCCAGTCTGACGATAAGGTTCATCCTTGCGCTTATTTTTCTCATCGCCTGTCGCCATCTGAACGCAACTATGATGTGGGTAACCGCGAACTGCTCGCCATCCGCTTAGCCCTAGGCGAATGGCGACAGTGGTTGGAGGGGGCGACCGTTCCTTTGTCGTTTGGACAGACCATAAGAATCTTGAGTACATCCGTTCTGCCAAACGACTTAATGCTCGTCAAGCTCGTTGGGCGTTGTTTTTCGCTCGTTTCGAGTTTGTGATTTCTTACCGTCCGGGTAGTAAGAACACCAAGCCTGATGCCTTATCCCGTCTTTTTAGTTCTTCTGTGGCTTCTACTGATCCCGAGGGGATTCTTCCTTATGGGCGTGTTGTCGGGTTGACAGTCTGGGGAATTGAAAGACAGGTTAAGCAAGCACTCACGCACACTGCGTCGCCGCGCGCTTGTCCTAGTAACCTTCTTTTCGTTCCTGTTTCTACTCGTCTGGCTGTTCTTCAGTGGGCTCACTCTGCCAAGTTAGCTGGTCATCCCGGCGTTCGAGGTACTCTTGCTTCTATTCGCCAGCGCTTTTGGTGGCCTACTCAGGAGCGTGACACGCGCCATTTCGTGGCTGCTTGTTCGGACTGCGCGCAGACTAAGTCAGGTAACTCTCCTCCTGCCGGTCGTCTCAGACCGCTTCCCATTTCTTCTCGACCATGGTCTCACATCGCCCTAGACTTCATTACCGGTCTGCCTTTGTCTGCGGGGAAGACTGTGATTCTTATGGTTGTCGATAGGTTCTCTAAGGCGGCACATTTCATTCCCCTCGCTAAACTTCCTTCCGCTAAGGAGACGGCACAAATCATCATCGAGAATGTGTTCAGAATTCATGGCCTCCCATTAGACGCCGTTTCAGACAGAGGCCCGCAATTCACGTCACAGTTTTGGAGGGAGTTCTGTCGTTTGATTGGTGCGTCCGTCAGTCTCTCTTCCGGGTTTCATCCCCAGTCTAACGGTCAAGCAGAGAGGGCCAATCAGACGATTGGTCGCATACTACGCAGCCTTTCTTTCAGAAACCCTGCGTCTTGGGCAGAACAGCTCCCCTGGGCAGAATACGCTCACAACTCGCTTCCTTCGTCTGCTACCGGGTTATCTCCGTTTCAGAGTAGTCTGGGTTACCAGCCTCCTAGCACTTTTAGTGGCCTACCATGATCCCTGATGTCACCGTGTTTGTTGCCACCTGCACAAACTGTGTGTAGAATAAGACTCCTCGACAAGCTCTGGCTGGTCTCCTTCAACCACTTCCTGTCCCTCATCGTCCCTAGTCACACATATCCCTGGACCGTCTGATGGCAACACCATCATCTTTCCCAAAATACCAGCAACAGTGTGTGAAAACCTTGTGAAGACTTACAGAAAATGTTTGACCTCTGTCATTGTCAACAAAGGGTATATAACACAGTATTGAGATAAACTTTTGTTATTGACCAAATACTTATTTTCCATCATCATTTGCAAATAAATTCATTAAAAATCCTACAATGTGATTTTCTGGATTCTATTTCTCATTTTGTCTGTCATAGTTGAAGTGTACCTATGATGAACATTAAAGGCCTCTCTCATCTTTTTTAAGTGGGAGAACTTGCACAATTGGTGGCTGACTAAATACTTTTTTGCCCCACTGTACATATGAGATGTGTAAAGCAGTATGTAAAAATTATTAAAGTGACTAGTGTTCCATTATTCAAGTGCGAGTGATTACAAGTCTATGTGTATAGGGCAGCAGCCTCTAAGGTGCAGGGTTGATTAACCAGGTGGAAGTTATGGCTATTTAACAGTCTAATGGCCTTGACAGAAGCTTTTATTTTGTCTCTCAGCCCCAGCGTTGATGCACCTGTACTTTTGGATGATAGCAGGGTGAACAGGCAGTTGCTCGGATGGTTGATGTCCTTGATGATCTTTTTGCCTTCCTGTGACATCGGGTGCTGTAGGTGTCCTAGAGGGCAGGTAGTTTCAAATCAAATCAAGTTTATTTGTCACGTGCGCCAAATACAACAGGTGTAGACCTTACAGTGAAATGCTTACTTACAGGCTCTAACCAATAGTGCAAAAAAGGTATTAGGTGAACAATAGGTAAGTAAAGAAATAATACAACAGTAAAATGACAGGCTATATACAGGAGCGAGGCTATAAAATTAGCGAGGCTACATACAGACACTGGTTAGTCCGGCTGATTGAGGTAATATGTACATGTAGGTATGATGATGCGTTGGGCGAACCGTACCACTCTCTGGAGAGCCCTGCGGTTGTTGGCAGTGCAGTTGCCATACCAGGCGGTGATACAGCCCGACAGGATGCTATCAATTGTGCATCTATTAAAGGGTTTTAAGGTGCCAAGCCAAATTTCTTCAGCCTCCTGAGGTTGATGAGGCGCTGTGGCGCCTTCTTCGCCACACTGTCTGTGTGGGTGTACCCTTTCAGATCATCAGTGATGTGTTCGCAGAGGAACTTGAAGCTTTCCACCTTCTCCACTGCGATCCCATTGATGTGTATAGGGGCGTGCTCCCTCTGCTGTTTCCTGAAGTCCACAATGAGCTCCTTTGTTTGTTGACGTTGAATGAGAGGCTATTTTCCTGGCACCACACTCCCAGGTTCCTCACCACCTCGCTGTAGGCTGTCTCGTCATTGTTGGTAATCAGGCCTACTACTGTTCTGTCGTCTGCTAACTTTAATGATTAAGTTGGAGGCGTGTCTGGCCACAAAGTCATGGTTGAACAGGGATTACAGGAGGTGGCTGAACATGCACCTTTGTTGGGCCCCTGTGTTGAGGATCAGAGAAGTGGGATGCAGTCTGAATTAGGCTAGGGATGCAGTCTGAATTAGGCTAGGGATGCAGTCTGAATTACAAGAGCTGCTCTCTAAAGATTGTACGTCTGCTTGAATACAGTAGTGACACAGTGGTGTAATGGATGTTTTTCTGTGCTTTGTTTGAAATGAGGATGTCCTGAAATATGTAAATGTATGTTATAAGTGCAGCACTGTTTCATTAGTAATCTCTGAGATGTTGTAGTTGTTACTGTTGTTTTACCGGGAACATGCTGTGATGCTCAAACCAAAATACTCCCAGGTTAACTTCCTCTGCAGTGTCTCCCAGGAAAACACGTAAGGCCTCAGTAGGAATCTCCAACCAAATGTCATCCATCTCCTCTAATGTGGCCTTGTGGAGATGGAGAAAGAGTTATACAGGTGATAACTGACTATCATTCGTTGCTTACATTATTGGTGGAGGGTAGAGCCATTCTAAAGTTCGGCAAATTGTTCTTCTGATGTGATGTCACTGAGCCTTTGATGCTGTCTAGGATCCTATTTCTGAGGTCCCTGCTTGGTAATGTTGTGAAATGTGCTGTTGTAATGAAATACAGTGCCTTGCAAAAGTATTCGCCCCCCTTGAACTTTGCGACCTTTTGCCACATTTCAGGCCTCAAACATAAAGATATAAAACTGCATTTTTTGTGAAGAATCAACAACAAGTGGGACACAATCATGAAGTGGAACGACATTTATTGGATATTTCAAACTTTTTTAACAAATCAAAAACTGAAGAATTGGGCGTGCAAAATTATTCAGCCCCCTTAAGTTAATACTTTGTAGCGCCACCTTTTGCTGCGATTACAGCTGTAAGTCGCTTGGGGTATGTCTCTATCAGTTTTGCACATCGAGAGACTGAAATTTTTTCCCATTCCTCCTTGCAAAACAGCTAGAGCTCAGTGAGGTTGGATGGAGAGCATTTGTGAACAGCAGTTTTCAGTTCTTTCCACAGATTCTCGATTGGATTCAGGTCTGGACTTTGACTTGGCCATTCTAACACCTGGATATGTTTATTTTTTAACCATTCCATTGTAGATTTTGCTTTATGTTTTGGATCATTGTCTTGTTGGAAGACAAATCTCTGTCCCAGTCTCAGGTCTTTTGCAGACTCCTATGACTCCAGACTCCTATGACTCCAGACTCCTATAGCTGTTCAGTTGTAAATTAGGTTTCTCTAAATATTTTTTCCACACTTAGGAACATAATCAAATATTTATTTTAATTTAACCCCTGGTTTAGGGCTAGATTCCTGGCTGGATTCAATCTGTATCACCGAACTAGGCTGTGACAGATAATCTTGGGCGATACCAACTGAATCCAGCCCTGAATCTAGGTTTTACAGCTGGATTCAATCCGTAACGCTGAAGTATTGCAGAAGATCCGGGTTCAAATTTTAAGGTAATATCCGATTGAGCCGACATTTGTAGCGTTTATCTTGAAGGGAAACAACTTATAAAGTAATAAGCCTGTCGTCTGTGTCACTCCAACAATTAGAAGTAATCCATCCTTGACCGGGAAAATAATTCCGACAGACTTTCAATGTCCTTATTAGTCCTTAAATCCTTGCCTAAAGTTTCTATAATCAAACTGAAAATGCTTTCCCAAGCTTTGGCCTGCTCTCCCACTTCGTCATTCATTCATTGTCACAGTATTTTTGCCATGACAAAAAACACAACAGAGAAGATTGCTAAAGGGAAGATCTGTTACTAGGCTAGCTACCAGTCATACTATGATCAAAAGACAGTACAACACAACATGTGGACACAACTTCAGATAAAAGAGATTACGTTTACTGAGAAATTTAAATGCTTGTTGTTGCGACTCAAACATCATGCACAGTACCTATACAAAAATATACTGCGTTACAGTTCATATAAGGAAATCAGTCAATTGAAATAATTAAATTAGGCAAATCTGTGGATTTCACATGACTGGGCAGGGGCCATTCAGAATGAGTATTTCCCAACAAAGGGCTTTATTACAGATAGAAGTACTCCTCAGTTTCATCAGCTGTCCGGGTGGCTGGTCTCAGACGATCCCGCAGGTGAAGAAGCCAGATGTGGAGTTCCTGGGCTGGCGTGGTTACATGTGATTTGCGGTTGTGAGGCCGGTTGGACGTACTGCCAAATTCTCTAACACAACATTGGTGGCGGCTAATGGTAGAAAAATGAACACATGGCACATTTTAAAGTGGCCTTTTATTGTCCCCAGCACAAGGTGCACCTGTGTAATGATCATGCTGTTTAATCAGCTTGTTGATATGCCACACATGTCAGGTGGATGGATTATTTTAGCAAAGAAGAAATACTAACAGAAATAAGCTTTTTCTGCCAATGTAAAATGTCTAGGAATTTTATTTCAGCTCATAAAACATGGGACCAACAATTTACAAATTGCGTTTATCTTTTTTCAAGTATAGTTACGGCCCTGAGCTGGAGGGGTCTCTGGATCTCTTCAGCTATCATCTGTTTAAGGTACACTAATTATACAAAAGTATGTGGATACCCCTTCAAATTAGTGGATTCGGATATATCAGCCACACCTGTTGCTGACAGGTGTATAAAATCGGGGCACACAGCAATGCAATCTCCATAGACAAACATTGGCATATAATGACCTTACTGAAAAGCTCAGTTCCTTTCAAAGTGGCACCATCATAGGATGCCACCTTTCCAACAAGTCAGTTCGTCAAATTTCTACCCTGCTAGAGCTGTTATTGTGAAGTGGAAATGTCCAAACTGCCTCTGGAAGCACCATCAGCTCAATAACTGTTTGTCAGGAGCTTCATGAATTGGGTTTCCATGGTCAAGCAGCCACACACAAGCCTAAATCAACCATGTGCAATGCCAAGTGTCGCCAGTAGTGGGGTAAATTTAGCCTCTATTGGACTCTGGAGCAATTGAAACGTGTTCACTGGAGTGATGAATCAGGCTTTATCATCTGGCAGTCCGATGGACGAATCAGGTTTTGGCGGATGCCTGGAGAACGCTACCTGCCCGAATTCATAGTGACAACTGTAAAGTGTGGTGGAGGAGGAATAATTGTCTAGGGCTGTTATTCGTGGTTTGGGGCCCTTTCCCTTTCCTGTTTCAGCATGACAATGCCCCTGTGCACAAAGTGAAGCCCATACAGAAATGGCTTGTTGAGATTGGTGTGGAAGAACTTGACTGGCCTGTACAGAGCCCTGATATCAACATCATCATGGAACACCTTTGGGATGAATTGGAACGCCAAATTCGAACCAGGCCTATTCACTCAACATCAGTGATCAACCTCACTAATGTTCTTGTGGCTGAATGGAAACAAGTCCCTGCAGCAATGTTCCAATATCTAGTGGAAATCCTTCTCAGAAGAGTGGAGGCTGTTATAGCAGCAAAGGGGCTACCAACTCCATATTGATGCCCATGATTTTGAAATGAGATATTCGATGAGCTGGTGTCCACATACTTTTGGTCAGGTAGTGTATAAGTGAATTTCCCAATATTGTTTGTCCCCTGAAATAAGAGGACTATGTACAAAAGTGCTGTAATTTCTAAAACCCGATACGGATGAAAATAGCCTCAAATTAAAGCTGACAGTCTGCACTTTAATCTCATGCTGATTATATAATTTCAAAAGTGCTGGAGTAGAGCCAAAACAACAAAAATGGTCTCTGTCCCAATACTTTTTGAGCTCCTTCTATTTGTATATTTTATGGTCTTGTGAAGGCTGACTGAAGGCTGGCTGAAGGCTGGCTGAATTCTGGCAAAGAGGATGTTCTTTTATCTCAGCATGTCTACAGATTCTCCCTTCTCCCTGTTTTTCATTTGTGCTGAAATGTTGATACTGGAGACTGTTATCAGAAGAAACTGTGTAAACTAGCATTTATAGCTGCCTAGAAATGCATTGCCAATAAGTGGAAGGTTGATTATCCTCCCACACCGTCACAATGGATGGCAGGAATGTCAAGGTACACATCACTGGATTTGTTTTATTCCATAATTAAGGTGTACTGGGAAACGTTCATAAGGTCTGAATGCCTTATGTGGAATACAGTATGACAAAAATCGTTTTTTAAATTATTTTTTAAAACTTTTGTTTCCAAAACTTTCCCTGGGGAAAAAAAAGGTGGGAAGGAAATTGTGTTGGGGCAAGAGTTTAGTTATTGACTAGACTGGTGTGGGTCGGGCGGCTCGGGCTGGCTGGGTGGTCTGACTGAAATTTGAAATAGAGGATGTCTTAACCCTCCTGTTGTGTTCGTGTCATGTTCATTAATTGTGTGTTCCCGGTTCAAACTGACTGCCCCATTATAGCTGATTATAAAATCACTAATAATACATATATGAATCACCCAATGTTGTGTTAGATCTTTTTATCTTACGTTCTTGTGAACATTACAATTTATGTACTTCTATTTGCTATTTATGGCCTGTAGGCCTCAACGACCTGAGCTCAACTCGTTTATCCGTTAAAAAAAGCATAATGTGTGGATTATTTTGACTATAACAAGTACTCAGATGAAACATATTGTGCTATTTATCACAGACTACTTTGTGTCAAAGCTTAACAAGGACTCTCCTCCTCACCAGTGTCATGATCAAAGATATGATCAAGAGCCTCAAATATAGTATATAATTTGGTCATTGTGATTCCACAGAATGAATTGTGAGCAAGACCTCAAAAAGGTTTTATATACCTCTATATATTATTGAAACAATGTTGTGATTGTTTGTGAGAATGCCAACAGGTGTGGTTCCTGTGGGGGAAAGATTCTACTGGGAAAGGTGAGGTGTGTGTGTGTGTGTGTGTGTGTGTGTGTGTGTGTGTGTGTGTGTGTGTGTGTGTGTGTGTGTGTGTGTGTGTGTGTGTGTGTGTGTGTGTGTGTGTGTGTGTGTGTGTGTGTGTGTGTGTGTGTGTGTGTGTGTGTGTGTGTGTGTGTGTGTGTGTGTGTGTGCGCTCAAACACAATTGCATGTGGGGGTCTAGGAGGGGAAGTGTGTCCATCTGATGAATGGGCATGTGCCTGAAATCAAGTTTATACACTAATTGTAATCTCACCCATTCATTTCTAATGACCGGTCATTTTTGACCAGGAACACCACAGGTGTAAAGATAATAAAACACTCAACATGTTATGAAAATCATCAAAATGCATTTGGTGTGTTCAGATGCCCCACGTGGACAAAGTCATGGAACCTTGTGACAATCAGATTATATTAACTATATTTTTCAGAGAGACAACTTGCAAATGAATCCAATTCGACCGGAACAAAGCAGGAGGGTTGCGAGTTGTTCATTTGTTAAGCTTTTGGTTAAAAGGTACAACGCAGTCTTGATTATTGAATTACCTTTGATCTAGTTCAGTCTTATCAATCAAATAAACATATTAATCTCTTACCTACTGTAGCTAGATGACTGTGGGCATTTTGTCCTTCGAGACTGCTAGAAGGACCACGGGTCATATTAGAATGTGTAGCAATGTTGCACACCTGTGTAAATGAGATATTTTTGTATTTCATTTTCGAAACATTTGCAAAATGTTTTAAAGACATTTTTTTACACTCATTATTTGGTAGATGGGTGAATTTGTCCCCCACATTTAATACATTTTGAATTCAGGATGTAACACAACAAAATGTAAAATAAGTCAAAAGGTATAAATACTTTCTGAATGTCGACGGGAGAATGATGACCAGCAAAAGACAGTTCATCACAATCAATTGTGTACGAGATTCGCCTGTCGAATTGGAATGGTTGCTTCTGTCTGTAGCTTTTTTCAGAGATTGTAGCTCCTTTTTGCTCAGTTTGGGTTTCTTCATTCTTTTATTCTGTTCACACTGAACCTTTTTCACACTGAACCTCGTCTTCCAAAAGGCAGCAGTATATTTCCACAATGACTTCGATGTTTGGGAGGGGAGAAAGTAGTCATAGGTTTCAATAGAACCCCCTCAATATCAATGACACAGTAGGGCCTCTAAGATATCTATTTCCTCTTTTTTTTAAATGGCACAAGAAAATACAAAACAATCTGATCACAATGTAAAAGGAGAACAAAAACAGCATGTGCAGAAGAGGTAGAAAACCCCAGAGGCTTGTGGGGCATCTCCCCCTTTCAAATTCTTATGGAATAATTATTTACACGAATTATTTAAACAAAGAATAAAGTTTACACAATCTAAATAATTTCATTTCTAAACAATGTTTTCCCATCCCTGCAAATATGGTGTTATGCTAAGGTACTATCTACTTGTAGGCCTAATGTTCTCTCAGGTAGCCCATAGGCTAGGAGGTTATATACTGTACGCCTTTTCTGCAAAAACCAAAAGGGAATTAAAATTCTCCAAAATGTTAGATGGACTAAAAAAGGGCATATCTTTCAGAGGGTTTTTGATAACAGTCAAAGACACAGAAAGGCACCAATTCACAGTCGACCACATCATCTTACCCTCGTGTACGACGGTGAGTGATCGATTGGGTATCCAAACGTATTTGATTATTTTCAGAGATGAAACTCATTTGAACCTAACAGATGTGTTCCCTGTTTGCCTAGGACTATACACATCAACACTGAATATGCATGGAAGATATGTCACAAAATACAACAATATGCACACAAAGAGCAATAAACAGCACAACTCTGAAAAAAAAGTATTATGAGCACAGTAAGTTTACGAGCAAACCTGGAAACCTAGGTTTGCCTATAGTGAATGTTATAAACCAACATACTAAATATTGTGCTTCTGTGGTAATGCAGTGGTATTGGTAGTAAAAGGTTTAACCGTGTTAGTCAGGGACTGGCCTATAAGGCTGGTTGCATCTCAGTTCAAGAAGATACAGTGGTTGCCTTGGAGATAGATGCCTTCTCTGGCCGAGTTAAAGCCCAATAGCGTAGAAAGAGGAAGAGGCCTGTAGGGTGCAATAAACATTTTTACTGAATTACAAGAGCTGCTCTTGGATAAGTCTGTGTTTGTATACAATAGTGAGACACATTGGTGTAGCTGTAGGTCCCTGACCATTGACAACGTTATTTGACTGGTTTGGTCATCTGGTGTCAATGCCACAACCAGGACATTACCTACAGTGTTTTATAAAGGCATGTTTTTACTTACACCAATGTAAATATGTTTTGCATCCATCATAGTCCTAGATCGACATTATCAGTCAAAAGTTTTGGAACACCTTCTCATTCAAGGGTTTTTCTTTATTTGTACTATTTTCTACATTGTATAATAATAGTGAAGACATCAAAACTATGTAATAACACATATGGAATCATTTAGTAACTAAAAAAGTGTTAAACAAATCAAAATGTATTTTATGTTTGAGATTCTTCAAATAGCCACCCCTTGCCTTGATGACAGCTTTGCACACTCCTGGCATTCTCTCAACCAGCTTCACCTGGAATGTTTTTCCAACAGTCTTGAAGGAGTTACTGAGCACATATTGGCTGTTTTTCCTTCATTCTGCAGTCTGACTCATCCCAAACCATCTCAATTTGGTTGAGGTCTGGAGATTGTGGATGCCAGGTCATCTGATGCAGCACTCCATCACTTTCCTTCTTGGTCAAATTGCCCTTACACAGCCTGAAGGGAGTTGAGTCATTGTCCTGTTGAAAAACAAATGATAGTCCCACAAAGCCCAAACCAGATTGGATGGCACATTGCTGCAGAAATCTGTGGTAGCCATGCTAGTTAAGTGTGCCTTGAATTCTAAATAAATTACAGACAGTGTCACCATAACACCTCCTCCTCCAAATCAAATCAAAATCAAATCAAATGTTATTTGTCACATACACATGGTTAGCAGATGTTAATGCGAGTGTAGCGAAATGCTTGTGCTTCTAGTTCCTACAATGCAGTAATAACCAACAAGTAATCTAACTAACAATTCCAAAACTACTGTCTTATACACAGTGTAAGGGGATAAAGAATATGTACATAAGGATATATGAATGAGTGATGGTACAGAGCAGCATAGGCAAGATACAGTAGATGGTGTCGAGTACAGTATATACATATGAGATGGGTATGTAAACAAAGTGGCATAGTTAAAGTGGCTAGTGATACATGTATTACATAAGGATGCAGTCAATGATATCGAGTACAGTATATACGTATGCATATGAGATGAATAATGTAGGGTAAGTAACATTATATAAGGTAGCATTGTTTAAAGTGGCTAGTGATATATTTACATCATTTCCCATCAATTCCCATTATTAAAGTGGCTGGAGTTGAGTCAGTGTCAGTGTGTTGGCAGCAGCCACTCAATGTTAGTGGTGGCTGTTTAACAGTCTGATGGCCTTGAGATAGAAGCTGTTTTTCAGTCTCTCGGTCCCAGCTTTGATGCACCTGTACTGACCTCGCCTTCTGGATGATAGCGGGGTGAACAGGCAGTGGCTCGGGTGGTTGTTGTCCTTGATGATCTTTATGGCCTTCCTGTAACATCGGGTGGTGTAGGTGTCCTGGAGGGCAGGTAGTTTGCCCCCGGTGATGCGTTGTGCAGACCTCACAACCCTCTGGAGAGCCTTACGGTTGAGGGCGGAGCAGTTGCCGTACCAGGCGGTGATACAGCCCCCCAGGATGCTCTCGATTGTGCATCTGTAGAAGTTTGTGAGTGCTTTTGGTGACAAGCCGAATTTCTTCAGCCTCCTGAGGTTGAAGAGGCACTGCTGCGCCTTCTTCACGATGCTGTCTGTGTGAGTGGACCAATTCAGTTTGTCTGTGATGTGTATGCCGAGGAACTTAAAACTTGCTACCCTCTCCACTACTGTTCCATCGATGTGGATAGGGAGGTGTTCCCTCTGCTGTTTCCTGCAGTCCACAATCATCTCCTTAGTTTTGATGACGTTGAGTGTGAGGTTATTTTCCTGACACCACACTCCGAGGGCCCTCACAAACTCCGAGGGCCCTCCGCAAACTTGATGATTGAGTTGGAGGCGTGCGTGGCCACGCAGTCGTGGGTGAACAGGGAGTACAGGAGAGGGCTCAGAACGCACCCTTGTGGGGCCCCAGTGTTGAGGATCAGCGGGGAGGAGATGTTGTTGCCTACCCTCACCACCTGGGAGCGGCCCGTCAGGAAGTCCAGTACCCAGTTGCACAGGGCGGGGTCGAGACCCAGGGTCTCGAGCTTGATGACGAGCTTGGAGGGTAAACTGCATAGTTTCCTAGGAACGCGAAGCGAGGCGGCCATCTCTGTCGGTGCCGGAAGTCAAACTCCATGCTTCACGTTGGGAAATACACATGCGGAGATCATCCGTTCACCCACACTGCGTCTCACAAAGACATGGCGGTTGGAACCAAAAATCTCCACTTTGGACTCCAGACCAAAGGACAAATTTCCACTGATCTAATGTCCATTGCTCATGTTTCTTGGCCCAAGCAAGTCTCTTCTTATTATTGGTGTCCTTTAGTAGTGGTTTCTTTGCAGCAATTCAACCATGAAGGCCTGATTCACACAGTCTCCTCTGAACGGTTGATGTTGAAATGGGTCTGTTACTTGAACTCCGTGAAGCATTTATTTGGGCTGCAATTTCTAAGGCTGGCAACTCTAATGAACTTAACGCCTGCAGCAGAGGTAACTCTGGGTCTTCCATTCATGTGGCGGTCCTTATAAGAGCCAGTTCATCATAGTGCTTGATGGTTTTTATGACTGCATTTGAAGAAACTTTCAAAGTTCTTGTAAATATCTGTATTGACTGACCTTCATGTCTTAAAGTAATGATGGATTGTCATTTCTATTTTCTTATCTGAGTTCTTCTTGCCATAATACGGATTTAGTATTTTACCAAATAGGGCTATCTTCTGTATACCTCCCTTCCTTCTCACAACACAACTGATTGGCTCAAAAACATTAAGAAAGAAATTCCACAAATGTACCATTTAAGAAGGCACACCTTTTAATTGAAATGCATTCCAGGTGAGTACCTCATGAAGCTGGTTGAGAGAATGCCAAGAGTGTGCAAAGCTGTCATCAAGGCAAAGGGTGGCTTTTTGAAGAATCTCAAATATATTTAGATTTGTTTAACACTTTCTTGGTTACTACATGATTCCAAGTGTTAATTCATAGTTTTGATGTCTACAATGTAGAAAATAGTAAAAATTAAAGAAAAACCCTTGAATGAGTAGGTGTTCTAAAACTTTTGACCTGTAGTGTATGTACTATTGCATTATCAGCAGTAACATTTACCATGATGAGATTTTTATCATTGACTTTTCATGAGATTGTGCTCCTGTACACAGAACTACTGTGTATGAATGTGTGCACCTGATGTGAATGAGAATAAGGGCTGTATCTTATCTCACCATGGAGAGAGTTGATGGTGCAGAAGATGTAGAAGGCTGTCTCCCTCAGGGGTCCAAACTGGAAGAGCAGGACCCCCCAGGAGACCCCCAGGAGCCAGGCCAGACCCAGCAGACTGAGTACTGTCCCCCTGTTCATACCCCTCTCCCTCAGGACAGGACTCTGACGGTGGACCCTCACCACCTTCACTGTCACACACCCAAAGCACAGCATGTTCACCGCGAATGTCAGCACGAAGTACGAGAAGGACACCGTGGTCAGAGCAGAGTCAGTCAGCCAGCACCTACGCATGGACGGACGGACGGACGGAGAGAGTCACAGACACAATCACATACATACACAGACAGGGACACATTCAGTAAATGTTTTACAGAGAGTAAGGGAGTCTTTGGGGATTTGAAAACACATCATTATCAATATCATGATATAACTTACATTTGAATAGCACCACCGTCTTGCTGGTATATTCTGTATTCTCCATATTTGCCACAAGCAACAATTATGGTAACTACTATGCCAGGTATTCCTGAAAGAGATGTGGTTCCCCCGTTGAGTCAAACACCAAGAGACATCGTTGATTCCTTAAAGTGATGAAAGCTGGAAGGATCCAGAGATACCTCCAGCTAGGAGCTGATCAAGCTGGACAATACCATGTGCAACTTGGTGAAACAGTTTCACTTCTCATTGATCAGGTAAAGTCCAGTCATACTTGTCCTCCCCATTGACTTACTGCACTCACCCCATCCTACCAGGCCCAGTTTGAGGAGGTATCTCTTGACGTGGATGTTGAAGACCCGGATGATGAGCAGATAGAGGTGGAAGCCTTCCAGGGAGAACCATGTGAGGGTGCACAGCAGAGAGTAGTGGGTGGCTGCTGCCGTAGCAACACACAGGCCATGGACACCAAGAGAGGCTAGGCTGTCGTTGATGAGGAAGGTTAGGTTGAGGCACAGCAGCGCCACACACAGGTGGATGTGGATGCACAGGGAATCATCAGATTTTCCCCTTCTGGGGGAAGAAGAGATTGAAATCTATTTTCAAAATCAACAACATAGCAAAGCTCATTGTTAAGGCAGTTCCTCTCTAGCTTCATTCTGCTTCCTCTTTGGGGTCATGTGTCTGTAAAAGCAGTGCGTGACAACTGCTGATGTAAAAAGAGTTTTTCCAATGAGGATGTTCTGTTTGAGTGGCATTGTGTGTGGTGGCTCGTTGTTTGCATGTTGTAGACATACTGTAAGTATTCGTTTTCAGTATAATCTGACCTGAGGTGGATGAGGAGAGCCAGACCCAGGAAACAGAGGGATATTCCACAGCCCACCCTGGACAACAACGTCAGCAACCACACAGAGGAGGAGCTCAGACTGGCACTGGAGCCACTGACCGGAGACTGCAGTCAACAAAACACACAGTGGCTAGATCACACGTTGGTTGAGTGTTTCATTTTGGGTTGAAATTCATCCGTATCGTGGTACTGCACAATTGAAAATGAAAGGTAATTTCCGATTGAGCGGACAAACAAGTCACTTAGCGTGAATGCAGTCTCCGCGAACGTGGGAACATTGCACTGAACTCTCAGTGGTGCTACGCAGATCTTCCGTAATACAGTTTGAATCAAGCCCTTAATCAATTGATCAAAAGAAAGTTAAAGTGAGGTCACAACATATTTTAAGAGTTAGGTTAAGAAGTTATTTCTCACCATAAGTACAGCGAAGAATGAAAGGTGGTTACAAGAGCACACTGTTTCATTTTCCTTTGTCTCAGTGACACATCCAGAGGAATTCCAATGTGCAACAGTATCTGTGTAACAAAGAGATACAGTAAAACATTTTCAACATTTCATTTGGTTGTATATTGTGCATCATAAAACTATTTCGTTTAGTTAATAAATAATACTACCATTTTCCAGATCCCAGAACACACATGCTAGTGATTTGTTTTCCTATCAGAGAGAATAGAACCTGATTAGACCCTTCTCCTATTCCAATCCACACCATATCATAAACATGAATTATTGGAGATGTAAAGTGATTGCTAGTTTTTTGACAGGTGACAGTACAAAAACATAACAAATATTTAAAAAAGAGAGTGTGACGGTTGATTGTGATGTAGGTATGCACTGCTCACTAACCACTGATGCATTCTGGAAGTGGAACGTGATCTTAAGATAGTTACTGAGGCCTGAGATGTCCTCTCCCACATCGACGGATACCACTCGACTGTTTAGGAGCTCAGTGTTGTTCTCCTCCACCTAGTAGGGATCAGAAGAGAGGATATACATGCTCTATACAAGTTAATAAGAAATGTCAAAGAGGACTACAATTCTCCTCAGAACCAAATACTTTCAAGGATATTTTTTTCTATAGGCACTGGGTACGATGTTTGAGTCACAACAACACGCAACAACAATCACTTATTTCTCAGTGAACTTGTTCTCTTTTATCTGATGTTGTGTCCACAAGTTGTGTTGTAGTGTATTTTGAGCATAGTGTTACTGGTAGCGAGCCTAATAGCATGACAATGAATGAATGAAGTAGGAGATCAGGCAGTCAGTTTGCATTGTAACTTTACACAGATGACAGCAATACAAGTGGTTGCTGGGTCTTTCCGAGAAATTGTAAACGTGCTCATAGAGCTACTTTCCGTAGCAGGCTGTCACGATGCAGTTTGATTAAGGGCTTCATTGAAATGTGCACTCCATCAGATAATGTTGGTACCAATGTATATAGACTTTTTGTTTTCTTTTGTTCTACTGTATTATTGACTGTATGTTTTGTTTATTCCATGTGTAACTCTGTGTTGTTGTATGTGTCGAATTGCTATGCTTTGTCTTGGCAAGGTCGCAGTTACAAATGAGAACTTGTTCTCAACTAGCCTACCTGGTTAAATAAAGGTGAAATAAATAAATAAAAATGTGTTGTCACCACATGATTCATAAACTGGTGTTAAATGAGAAAGTACCACAGATGTTTTTCTGTGCTTTTGTTAAAATCAGGATGTCCTGAAATATGTCTGTGTGTTATGAGTGCAGGACTGTTTCATTAGTAATCTCTGAGATGTTGTAGTTGTTTTACCGGGAACAGGCTGTCATTCTCAAACCAAAATACTCCCAGGTTAACTTCCTCTGCCGTGTCTCCCAGGAAAACACGTAAGGCCTCAGTAGGAATCTCCAACCAAATGTCATCCATCTTCTCCAACGTGGCCTGGTGGAGATGAAGAAAGATTACTGACTATCTCCCCATTTTGCTTTTGACCTCTCTCTCTCTCCATCACTCCATTTCGTTGATGCTTACATTATTGGTGGAGGGTAGAGCCATTCTAAACATTAGCAAATTGTTCTTCTGATGTGATGTCACTGAACCTTTGATGCTGTCAAGAATCACTCTCTGAGGTCCCTGCTTGGTAATGTTGTGAAATATGCTGTTGTAGGGAATATAAAAATAAAAATAAATCACATTTCTGAATAATTCAGCCCAAAACGAATCCATGAAAATATGTTTAGCTTTCAGTCAGACATTGACATAGCTCAAATTACATTAAAAATACATTTCAGCCAGGGCCGGCCCTAGGCATAGGTGACATAAGCAACACACTTTTGCTTAGGTCCCCCAAAAGGCTAGGGCCGGCCCTGATTTCAGTTCAAATTATACGTGGACTCACTTTTTTATGGAACGTAACTGCTGACCAGTCATGATTGGTTTTGCCTTTCTTTTACAATTTCTGACAAATGCATCAACAGAGGTCAGGTTATTATTTTCATGAGTCAGTCCAACGTTTTCAGAATCACATTCTCTCGCAATGCGTGAGGATTTGGTTGTGACTTTATTTTCAATTCTAATAGTAGTTGCCTGACTAGTAGTGGACTGATTTGTCATTTTAATAAAGGTCCATTGATCCACACATTGTATTAGATGTCTGTCTTTGCAGTTGTCAACATATGGCAGCTTGATGTTGATGGCACAATCTGTAAGTAGAGAACAGAGTCCAGGCTATTGGTCAAATCAACATACACTGAGTAAAAACACATGCTTTATTTTGGTTAATGACAGTAGAAGACTAGATCATCTGCACACGATTCCTCTCGGGGCAAATGGGCCATGTTTGTTTCAAACATTTGAGAATAACCTGAACGAAGTTGAAATGAATTAATGCAAATGTGTTCCTCAGATTTGTAATAGTGTTTTCAGCAGCTGGACATCAAGGTTCGAGAATTGGCACTTTGCTGTATCAAAATTACCTGAAAATCCAGACAAGTCAGGAAGTTTGCAGGTTGTGTTCCATGTGAATGAAAATGACACCTGTCTTGAGAGTAAATCGATGCACTGCTGGATGTGACTTATTTCCATTATTAAAGTACACATCCGTGTAAGACTGGATATTTGATAAGTGCAGAAGCGTTCATGCCCTGGAAGCATGGCAAGAAACTTAACACAAACTCATTTGCTCTTGCGAGAGAAACAGGGTACAATAAATCTAGTTAAAAAATAGTTGAACCTACTGTTAGAATTTTTTTTGTTGTAGGCTTTTACTTACATTTTTCATCCACACAAAGTGGCATATCGGTTGCATCCTTTCCTTGGGGCTTCTCACAAACACCCATACAATCTGAAACAATCAGTTGATGCGATCTCTGAACAGTATTCCATGACTTACTTCAGCTTAATACAAAACTAAACACAAAACATACTTTCATGCTCATTAAATTAGGAAACAGTCCCGATGACAATATACACTCATGTAATGTATTTAATCATTTAGTAATAAGTACTAAATTGTTTGCCAAGAACACCACTGGACTACAAAACGTGTCATAGTCCACCACCATGAAAGCTGTTGTCAATGTATATTGAGGAAACATATTTTAAAAAATAAAACATGCACATGTAATATAGGTCAAAGTAACACATTACAGCATATATAGGTATTTTATTTGTCATGTTAATCAACAATAGACCTGGAACATTCAGCAAATTGAGCACAAAATGGCATCACTTGCAATTGGAATACCAATAAGCATGACTAAACATCCATTGTTTATACTGTAATACTGTAATAGACACAAATTGTTCTATTTAAAAGACTTACTAAACATCCAGGGAAGAAACAATATTTGAATATTGTGAATTTGGAGTGTGAAGAGACATTTCAATACATTAGAGTTAGTCTACACATTGGTCTATACTCACCAGGTTGGGAAGAGGCTGCTTTATAAACCACCAACACAAAAAAAGAAACCACCAACACAAAAACGCCATAGCCATATTGTGACATTTGAAACATATTAGATGAAGATGGAACTGTAAATTAGAAGAAGACCACATTATCAGATTTCAGGAAAGACCTTAATTAGCCGGCTGCAGTGGAACTACACAGACACATACTCACGTGAGCCATATTTCAGTGGTACATAACCTTACGTAAAGTGTCATATTCATGTGCGGTATGCATGCTGTACATTTTGTTAGTCAACTTAACAGAAACACGTTGCAGAAGGTGTTCAACTTACCTTTCATATGAATTGATCCCTATCAAGCTCCGCACTCGCACCGCTCTGTGTACTCTGACGAAGAGAAGTCAATATCAAGGGAGGAAAAATGTCATGTTTTGCATGTGGTGGTTAAAGGTCCAATGCAGCCATTTTTATCTCAATATCAAATCATTTCTGGCTCACAATTAAGTACCTTACTGTGATTGGTTTCAATTAAAATGGTCAAAAAGAAACAAAAATAGCAATTACTCCGGCAAGAATTGTAATAGGACTGCTTAGGAGTCATCTGAGTAGGGAGTAGAAACTGAAAACTATCTGTTATTGTCAGAGAGGTTTGGTCATTTCTTTCTTAATAGTTAATGAACTAATTTACCACCCATTGATGTCACCAAGCACACTCTTAGAACAATGGAACCTTAAAGGGCTCTTCGGCTGTCCCTATAGGAGAACCCTTTGAAGAACCCTTTTGGTTCCAGGTAGAACCTTTTGGGTTCCATGTAAAACTCTTTCTACAGAGGGTTCTACATGGAACACAGGGGTTGTACTTTGAACCAAAAAGGGTTCTCCTATGGGGACAGCGGAAGAACCCTTTTGGAACCCTTTTTTCTAAGAGTGCAGGACAAAGCTCCATCCCACCAAAACAGAATGAAATTTCAGGCGGTGTGCCGAGGAGTCTGAAAACACCAAATACCATAACAGAAATAGGCAATTTTCTGGATACAAATATGAACCCAGTATTTTTTGTAATTATACATGATTGTAATTTTTTTTTTCTGGAGCCAGCAACAGTGGTGATTTAAGCATGTAAATCTTGGTGGGACGAACTCAATTTTGTAAAATATGCATGCCAGCAAAGCCAATACAAAGGACAACACAATGCTAAACAATACATTAATTGCAATATAACAGTAACAAACGGTGCCCACAAACTGTTAGGGCCTCCGTAAAGCTGTCCTAACTGCAGTCCCTACAGCAATCCCAACACCTTACCACTGCTACACCTGGCTATCAGCGGAGCCTTGTCTGGCAGTGAAACAGTTCATTCAGCCGCATTTCCATTTGAGATGTACAAACTATGGCATAAGGGGATGATGAGTGGATAAGAGGCAATCCTTAATGTTGATTAAGACATTAATGAGCAAGCTAGGATGGACATAGTCAATATAACTTTTTATTCAGCTATGCCACTCGAGATTATGGGTTTGAGTCCAGGCTCTGACGCAGCCGGCAGCGACCAGGAGACCCATGCCATACCAACCGATTATAGAGACAGTCTAGATGCTCTCAATGGTGCTTCTGTATAACTTTTTGAGGATCTGAGGTTGAAGAGGCATTGTCGTGTCCTCTTCATGACTGTGTTGGTCTGTTTGGACCATGATAGGAACTTGGTGCTCTCGACCCACTCCACTGCAGCCCTGTCGATGTGAATGGCGTGTTCTGCCCTCCTTTTCCTGTTGTCCACAATAATCTCATGTGTCTTGCCCACGTTGAGGGAGAGGTTGTTGTTCTGGCACCACACTGCCAAGTCTCTGACGACCTCTCGATAAGCTGCCTCATCGTCGTCGGTGATTGTTGTGTCATCGGCAAACTTGATGATGGTGTGCGCACCCACTGAGTCGTAGGTGAACAGGGAGTAAAGGAGGGGACTAAGCACGCACCCCTGACGAGCCCCTGTGTTGAGGGTCAGCGTGGAGGATGTATTGTTGCCTACCCTCCCAACCTGAGGGCGGCCCATCAGGAAGTCCAGGATCCAGTTGCAGAGGGAGGTGTTCATTCCCAGGGACCTTAGCTTAGTGTTGACCTTAGAGGGCACTATGGTGTTGAACGCTGATAGTAGTCTATGAACAGTTCACACATGAACAGTAGGTGTTCCTTTGGTCCAGGTGGGAAAGGGTAGTGTGTAGTGCAATAGAGAATGCATCATCTGTGGATCTGTTTGTACGGTTTGCGAATTGGAGTGAGTTCAGGGTTTCTAGGATGATGGTGTTGATGTGAACCATGATCAGCCTTTCAAAGCATTTCATGAGTACAATTGTGAGTGCTACAGGGTTGTAGTCATTTAGACAGGTTACCTTGGCGTTCATGGGAACAGGGATATGGTGGTCTGCTTGAAACATGTTGATATTACAGATCGTGTCCCGGAGAAGTTGAAAATGGTAGTGAATGCACTTGCCAGTGCATGTTCTGAGCACGCATCCTGGTATTCTGTCTGATCTTTATATCAGTATATTACTGTTCTTAAAACTTCTTATGGACCAAATCTTGTTAGCGGGATCGATTTGACAACATCCGGTGAAATGGCAGAGCACCAAATTCTAATTAAATTATTATAAATATTTAACTTTCATAAAATCACAAGTGCAATACACCAAAATACAGCTGAACTTCTTATTAATCAAGCCACCGTGTCAGATTTCAAAAAGGCTTTACGGCGAAAGCAAACCATGCAATTATCTGAGGACAGCACCCCATCATACAAACACGACAGTCATATTTCGCCAGGCGCGACACAAAACTCAGAAATAACAATATAATTCATGCCTTAGCTTTGAAGATCTTCTTCTGTTGGCACTCCAATATGTCCCATGAACATCACAAATGGTCCTATTGTTCGATAAATTCCGTTGTTATATACCCAAAATGTCCATTTATTTGGCGCGTTTGATTCAGAAAAACACCAGTTCCAACTCGCCCAAAATGACTACAAATGATCTAATAAATTAACTGTAATCTTGGTCCAAACATTTCAAACAACTTTCCTAATCCAACTTTAGGTATTTTGAAATGTAAATAATCGATAACATTGAAGACAGAATATACTGTGTTCAATAGCGAATAAAACATTTACATTTAAGTCATTTAGCAGACGCTCTTATCCAGAGAGACTTACAACGAAAGTGGAGTGAGCTTCAGTTCGCACGCCCCAAACAAAACAGTCCACTAGGCTTGACACTCAGAAAGGAAAGGGCTACTTCTTCATTACTCAAAAGAAAAACATCAACCAATTTCTAAAGACTGTTGATATCTAGTGGGAAGCCATAGAAACTGCAACAAGGTGCCTCAGAAATCTAGATTCCCATAGAAAACCAATTGAAAACACAGTGAACTCAAAATAAAATTTTACTTGATGGTTTGCCCTCTGGGTTTTGCGTACCAAATAAGTTCTGTTATACTCATAGACATTATTTTAACAGTTTTTAGAAACTTCAGAGTGTTTTCTATCCAAATATACCAATTATATACATATCCTAGCTTCTGAGTAGCAGGCAGTTTACTTTGGGTACACTTTTCATCCGGATGTCAAAATACCACCCCCTATCCCAAATAAGTTATTAATGTCCCGTTGATAGGATATTCTTGAATTGAGCTCGTACAGTTTGTTCCCCAGTGATTGCACATGCACCAGTAGAACAGAAGGTAGGTGCGGTTCTGTAGTCTCATCAATATGCCCACATGGCAACTTCTATAGCGACATCATTTCCTCTTTCAAGTGTCAGGGATTAGGGCCTGATCTGAGGTAAGGAGTATCTCCCGTGTCGAAGACTCATAGACGTAGAAGTCTTCGTCCAGATCGAGGTAAGTGAATGCTGATGTCCAGAAGTTTTTTCCAGTCCTCGGAAATGATGGTGGCACAAAAAAACACACAAAATAGCAGAATTGGTCGAGCTGAGACATTTTGAAGTGGGTCTAGGGTGTCAGATAAGGTTGAGGTGACAGAAGTGAGTGCTATGGGGCGATGGTCATTTAGTTCAGTTACCTTTGCTTTCTTGGGTACAGGATAGTGAGAGAACATGAGAGAACATGTGCGTAAACACTCCAGCCAGCTGGTCTGTAAAGGTCTTACTCACAGTCGGATACAGAGAACGAGAGCCCACAGTCCTTGGGTGTGGGCTGTGTAGGTGGCAGTGAAGAAGGTGTTTAGCTTGTTCAGGAGCAAGACATCGGTGTCCACAACATGGCTGGTTTTCCCTTAGTAGTCTGTGATTGTCTGTAGACCTGCCAAATACGTCTTGTGTCTGAGCCGGTGAATTGCGACTGTTCTCTGTACGGACGTTTTGCCAGTTTGATTGCTTTACGGAGGGAATAACTACACTGTTTGTATTCAACCATATTCCCAGTCACCTTGCCATGGTTAAATGCAGTGGTTCGTGCTTTCAGTTTTGCTCGAATGCTGCCATCTATCCAAGGTTTTTGGTTTGGGTAGGTTTGAATAGTCACAGTGTGGAACAACATCCCCTACACACTTCCTGATTATCTCAGTCACTATGTCCGTGTATACGTTAATGCTATTCTCAGAGGCAACCCGGGACATATTCCAGTCCGCGTGATTATTGAATAGGGAACATATTGCTAGCTAGCTACCAACAGCAAAATAACTTACTCGTTGGTCATTTGCCCTCCTGGTCCATCTGGTCTAGTCTGCCACCTCTGCTTGCTGGCCTCGTAATAGTGTTTCTTGCTGTCTCAACTCCTATTCAGTGTTTTCAAGCTCAAATAAATATTGCTGTATTATTCCTATGTAAAAGAACAGATAAAAATGAATTGTCGTCCAGCTCTTCTTGGAAAAAGGAATAGTCAGAAGCAGCCATTGTAATTATTTAGCAATCGCGGATAGACATGGCTCCTGTGAACCTGTAGAAACTATTACAACCCCCATTTTGAAAAGCCCACCATCAAGGATGGGAACACAATCTGACAAGGTAATAGCGCTCACGTCCGGCTGTAGTCTTTACAAAGGCAGGTTAAATGAGTCAATCTAGATATCCTGCAATGTCCTGGCAGAGGACATTGTTGAGACAAGTCCAATGGCTTTATTGAACAAGGACAGACATATTTAATTGCTGCAAAACATGACTCCATAAATTTTTAGACAGCAGGCTCAATCAACCGATGATGTCACTGGTTGAACCTTCCCGGCGTGAAAATAAAACAATACTGCTATAGTGTATAATTATGTCTGAAACACAAGTATCTAGTTCTGAAGTTACCCTTTAAGCAATTCAGTATTACAATATTATAAATCACAAAACCTTCTGTTTAAGGTTGTGGGTTTTACAGTTCAAGGACTTCCAGTACCAGAGTCCGCAAAGAAACATCATGTTAATATCAAACCTTCCCCATCTTTGATTGTAGGGAGGGTGTTATTTTCATTGGCTGATTCATTTGTTCCTCAATAAACACAGCTGGTTTCTATTGCCGAAGAGCTCTAATTTTGTTTAATTGGTCCACAGAACATTTTACATAGGATTTATGCTTGTTTAGGTGGGTTTATGAAAAGTGTCTCCTTCAGCAGTGGGGTCTTCCTATGTTTACCAAAGACCAAAGGAAGACTCAGAAGAAAAAAACACCCTCCCCACAATCAAACATGGGTATGGTTTGATAATGCTGTGGGGTTGCTTTGCTGCCTCTGGTACTGGGGCTCTTGAATGTGTGCAAGACATCGTGAAATCAGCAGATGATCAAGGTGTTTTGGAGTTTATTGTTCAACCCAGTCTCTGTTAAAGGTTTTGGGTCTTCCAGCAGGACAATAACCCCCAACACACATCACAATCCCCGGTTCAAGAAGAAACACTGGACTGTTCTGGAGTGTCCAGATCTACATCACATCCATATGGAGAGAGCTGAAAACAGCCGTTGGTGGAGGGCACTCCTCAAACGTTGAATAATTGTTTGCTTCTGAAGAGTGGGCCAAATTATCCATATAAAGGTGCAGTAAGCTCATTGATGACTACAATAAGCTATTGTTGGCAGTTATCTTGGCCAAAGGCTGTGCAACCAAGGACTAGCTGCGGGATGTCAATCATTTGGTCTATGACATTTGTCTTTATTTCCTAATAAAATAATATAATCTTAGATTTAAAAAATAAATGGTTCTGGAATGTTGAAAATACAATAGCAAGATGTTGAGAAATAGGAAATTATTTAAGAAAAGGGCAAGGGTGTCAATATACACTACATGGCCAGAGGAATGTGGACACCTACTCGTCGAACATCTCATTCCAAAATTACGAGCATTAATATGGATTTGGTCCTCCCTTTGCTGGTATAACAGCCTCCACTCTGATGGGAAGGCTTTCCACTAGATGTTGTAACAATTCTGCAGGGATTTGCTTTCATTCAGCCACAAGAGCGTTAGTGAGGTCGGGCATTAATGTTGGGCGAGCCTGGCTCGTAGTTGGCATTCCAATTAATCTCAAAATGTATTTCTTTGGGGTTGAGGTCAGGGCTCTGTGCTGTCCTGTCAAGTTCTTCCACACGTATCTCGACAAACCCTTTCTGGACCTTGCATTGTGCACTGGGGCATTGTCATGATGAAACAGGAAGGACCTTCCCCAAACTGTTCGAACAAAGTTGGAAGCACAGAATCGTCTAGAATGTCATTGTATGCTGCAGGGTTAAGATGACTCTTCACTGGAATTAAAGGGCCTAGTTAGAACCATGAAAAAAAGCCCCAGAACATTATTCATCCTCCACCAAACTTTACAGTTGCCACTATCCATTGGGGCAGGTAGCGTTCTCCTGGCATACACCAAACCCAGATTCTTTCGTTGGACTGCCAGATGGTGAAGCGTGATTCATCACTCCAGAGAATGTGTTTCCACATGCTCCAGAGTCCAAAGGCAGTGAGCTTTACTTCAAGCGACGCTTGGCATTGCGCATGGTGATGTTGCTTCCAGAGGAAGTTTGGCACTCGGCAGTGGGTGTTGTAACCGAGGACAGACGATTATTCCACGCTACACGCTTCAGCACTCAGAGGTCCCGTTCTGTGAGCTTGTGTGGCCTACCACTTCACGGCTGAGCCGTTGATGCTTCTTGACATTTCCACTTCACAATAACAGCACTTAAAGTTGAAGCTCTAGCGGGGCAGAAATTAGACGAACTGACTTGTAGGAACGGTGCCACGTTGAAAGTCACTGAGCTCTTCAGTACATGCCATGCTACTGCCAATGTTTGTCTATGGAGATTGCATGGCTATGTGCTTAATTTTATACACCTGTCAGCATTGGGTGTGGCTGAAATAGCCGAATCCACTTACTTGAAGGTGTGTCCAAATACTTTTGGCCATGGAGTGTACAAGATGACAAGATCAAACTAAGCCTGTTGTTTTTCTATCAAAACATAATAAAATGACAATCTCATTATTAGTATAAAGTATATCTATAATGTTGTGCATGTAGAGTGCAAGCTATTAAAAGTATAAGCAGCAAGAGAAAACCCACACTATCTCCTTTCTGGGTGGAAACATCCTCCCCTAAGCAACATCATAACCACTCAGAAAGGGTGTGGGTGTAAGGACAGACGCTGAGAAATGAGAGGTACAGGGAGTGAACATTTAATGGATAGACGGACATATAACAAAAACAAGAACAGCGTCTGGACAGGGGTAACGAAATGACAATACAACAATACTGCTGGCACAGGGAACAAACTAAGGAACAGACAGATATAGAGGGGGCAATCAACAAAGTGAAGGAGTCCAGGTGAGTGCAATGAGCGCTGATGAGCGTAATGATGATGACAGGTGTGCGTAATGATGGGCAGCCTGGTGCCCTAGAGTGCCAGGGAGGGGAGGGGGAGCAGGCGTGCAAGTGGGTCTACATTGAATGCAGGGATGCAAATTTATATGGGGATGGGGGATCCCCCACATTGTGAAATTTTATTTTTGCCCCAAGACATGCTAACCTCTCACCATTACAATAACAGGGGAGGTAAGCATTTTTGGGGGGAGGGGGGGTGGTATGATATTTATGCCTATGTAACTTTCTCACTCGTCAATATTCGTGATTCTTTCAGGATTATCCGTATTCATGGTAGCATCCAAATTAATGTAGAAGTGTTAAGAAACATATTCTATTCTTATTTACAACAAAAGTGGCGCAATACATTACAGTGTAACCGGAAGGTATTCAGAACCCTTGACTTTTTCTACATTTTGTTACGTTACAGCCTTATGTTACGTTACAGAACTCTGGAGCTCTGTCAGAGTGACCATTGGCTTCTTGGTCACCTCCCTGACCAAGACCCTTCTCCCCATTTGCTCAGTTTGGCTGGGCAGCCAGCTCTAGGAAGAGTCTTGGTGGTTCCAAACTTCTTCCATTTAAGAATGATGGAGGCCAATGTGTTCTTGGGGATCTTCAATGTTGCAGACATTTTTTGGTACCCTTCTCCAGATCTGTGCCTTGACAGAATCCTATCTCGGAGCACTACAGACAATTCCTTTGATCTCATGGTTTGGTTTCTGCTCTGACATGCACTGTCAACTATGGGACCTTATATAGACAGGTGTGTGCCTTTCCAAATCAAATCAAATCAAATCAAATTTATTTATATAGCCCTTCGTACATCAGCTGATATCTCAAAGTGCTGTACAGAAACCCAGCATAAAACCCCAAACAGCAAACAATGCAGGTGTAAAAGCACCTTGAACAATCATTGAACACGTTGAACAATCATTGAACAATCATGTTCAATCAATTGAATTTACCACAGGTGAACTCCAATCAAGTTGTAGAAACATCTCAAGGATGATCAATGGAAACAGGATGCACCTGAGCTCAATTCTTCTTCTTTTATCTCAGCATGTCTACAAAGATTATCCCTTCTCCCTGTTTTTGTTTGTATGGAAATTCTGATACTGGAGACTGTTATCAAAGGAAACGGTGTAACGTAGTATTTATAGTGGTTAAGAAATGCATTGCCATTAATTGGAAGGTTGGGAAGGTTATGTATCACTAGATTTCTACAGGATTAAGGGTTAACTGGGCAACTTTCATGAAGTCTGGATGCCGTATATTGAATACAGTACGGAAAAAATGAGTGGTTTTATTAAACTTTCTTTTCAAAAAGTGGGAAGGAAATGTTGTTGGGAGAGAGTAGGGTTATTGACTAGACTGGTGGTGGTCGAGCATGCAGGCGGCTCGGGCTGGCTGGACGGACTGGCAGAAATTTGATAAAGAGGATGTCATAATAAAGACAATCAAATGTCTTCATACTTTAAAAAAAAAAAGAGGTGTTGATTTGTTAGGCTATTGGTTAAAGGTGCAACATAATTGTTATGTTCTGTTAATTACGGATGTCCCCTTTAAGGATGAAGCGCCCTTGGTCATGCGCAGTAGTGTTCTATGTTATTCTGGTACTAACCTGTTTGAGTAAATGTGAAGCTCCAGTTCCATTGCTTGTATTCAGAGTCTTTCTTATTACATAAATAAGTACTAAGTGTTAAGACACTACAATGGCAACGAGGATGATTACCTGCAGTGTGCATCACGAATACAGATGGAGTTCGTAGGAAGAGAGGAAGATTTTGACTCTTTAGCACAACAGCTAGCAAGCAGTGAGGACGAGGGGAGAGCTGACGAGAACGAGGCGGCAGATCAAAGACCCGTGGAGCCGGAGGTAAAGAGAATGGCTAGCATCGGGAAAATAGATGTGTTTGATGACACGCAAGAAAACTGGGCAACTTACATTGAACGACTGGAACAGTACTTCATTGCAAACGACATTGCTGATAACAAGAGAGTGCCAGCGTTGTTGAGTTTAATTGGCCCAAAAACATACAGTTTGCTAAGAGATCTGACTGCCCCTCTGAAGCCCTCAAATAACACATTCACAGAGATTGTGGAGATATTGCAAAATCACCTATCACCTAAACCACTCCTCATCGCGGAACGTTTTCGTTTCCACAAGAGAGATCAGAATGAGGGGGAGTGTGTTAATACATATGTAGCAGTGTTGAAGAAACTGTCTGAACATTGCCAGTTGAGATAGAACCTAAATGACACATTAAGGGATAGATTTGTTTGTGGACTGAAACATGAACACATTCAAAAACGTTTGCTCACAGAATCAGAGCTCACATTTGCAAAGGCTGTTGAAATTGCTGTGGCTATGGAAATCGCAAATAAAGATACTTTTGAGTTGCAAAGTAAAAGAAGTACCGACCTGTCACAAATTTCCCTGCACAAGTTTTCACGCAGTCGACAACGCCCCCGTGTGGCCGAAAAATGCAACAGGTGTGACAGAGATGGTCACAGAGCAGAGGACTGCCGTTTCAAAGACGAAATTTGTCACAAATGCAGTAGAAGGGGGCACATTCAAAGAGCATGCAAAGCCAAATTCAGTCACAACAGGAAAACTGAGAAAATTAAAGGGTATGTGAATGCACTAGCAGGGAACAGTGGCAGTGATTCAGATGAACGATTAATTGGTACAATGGAGTTAAACACAGTGACTTCTCCCAGCAGTAGCATAATATGGGTGACACCAGATATCGAAGGCAAACCCTTCAAAATGGAGCTGGACACAGGATCTGCAGTGTCTATTATTTCCACTACTGTCTACAATGAGCACTTTAAGGCTATCAAGCTGAAGAACACAAATGTGTTGCTGAAGACATACTCAGGAGAGAGATTGAGCCCAATGGGGGCGTTGCAGGTCAGAGTGCGTTATGGGGGGCAAACACAGCAGTTACAGCTGTATTCAGCTGTGCCTGGAACTGGCCCCCCATTATTTGGCAGGGAATGGCTTTCAAAAATAAAGCTGAATTGGTGTGACTTGAAAATGCTCCACACGTTCCAGTCCAAAGAGAAAGGCACAGACCAAACACTGGAACACTTGTGGAATAAATACAATACAGTTTTCAGTGATCAGATGGGAACAGTAAAAGGCTTCACAGCAAAACTTATACTAAGAGATGATGCAAACCCAAAATTCTGCAAAGCCAGATCTGTTCCATACTCCCTGAGACCAAAGGTGGAAGCGGAAATCGATCGCTTGCAGGATACAGGGATCCTGACGAAAGTGGACAGAAGCGAATGGGCCACACCCATAGTTCCTATTGTGAAGAAAGACGGGTCTGTTAGAATGTGTGGGGACTTCAAGGTAACTGTGAATCCAATGTTGCATGTGGACCAATACCCCCTACCACGCCTGGATGACATCTTTGCTGCACTAGCTGGTGGGAAACACTTCAGTAAAATCGATCTGAAACAGGCTTACCTGCAGCTACCGGTTGAAGAGAGTTCCAAACAGTACCTGACAATAAACACACACAAAGGGCTATACAGGTATAACCGCCTGGTGTTTGGCATTGCATCAGCCCCAGCCATTTGGCAACGAACTATTGACCAGATTTTGCAAGGAATCCCAGGAACCCAGTGTATCCTGGATGACATGATCATAACAGGACGCACCGACAAAAAGCACCTGGCTAACCTGGAAGAGGTCCTGAAAAGACTGAAAGAGTATGGTCTACAGGCAAACTTAAAGAAGTGTGAGTTCTTCAAAGACAAGATTGTCTTCTGTGGACATGAGATTGACTGTAATGGATTGAACAAAACACAGGACAAAATCGAGGCAGTGGTACAGGCACCACGACCACAAAATATCACAGAAGTGAGATCTTTCACGGGACTGATCAATTACTACAGAAGATTCCTCCCAAACCTTTCAGCAGTACTCCAGCCTCTAAATCAGAGCAATGTGAAAATGCATTTCTGGAGGCAAAACGGCTCATAACATCTGAACAGGTCCTAATGCATTACGACCCTGAAATGCCAGTGAAGTTGGCTTGTGATGCCTTATGGATTAGGGGCAGTCCTTTCACACACACTGAAAGATGGGTCAGAGAGGCCAGTTGCATTTGCGTCACGAACATTGAATGATGCAGAGAAAAACTACTCACAAATCGACAAAGAAGCACTGGCACTAGTGTGGGGCGTCAAGAAATTCCACCCATACCTATATGGCAAGCGTTTCACACTGGTTACAGATCACCAGCCGTTGCTTTCCATTTTCAGTCCAAAGAAAGGCATTCCAGCAATGACAGCAGCCAGGTTACAGCGATATGCCCTGTTCCTTGCCAGTCATATGTATGACATTGAGTTTAAGCCGTCATCCCTCCACACAAATGCAGATGGATTATCCAGACTGCCATGTACAAGAGAAAGGCAAAGGAGGGTGGATGCAGTGGACATGTTCCATACCGCTCAGCTCGAGGCACTACCGGTCACAAGCACAGTTATCAAACATGAGACAAGGAAAGATGTGACCTTGTCAAAAGTGTACACCTACACCATGTCAGGATGGCCAGCTACTGGCAGAAAGGAGCTGACTCCGTATTTCCAGCGGAGAAACGAAATTACAACGTACCAGGGATGTTTGATGTGGGGAATGAGAGTCATGATACCCCAGAAATGCCAACATCGAGTCTTGCAGCAACTACATGAAGGTCATGTTGGAATTGTCAAAATGAAGCTGCTCGCAAGGAGCCACTTCTGGTGGCCAGGTCTGGACCAACAGATAGAAAATATGGCAAAGAACTGTAGTGGATGTTTGGAAACCTTTCACAGGCCTGCTCCTGTCCCAGTCCACCCATGGGAATGGCAGAGCCATGGCAGAGAATTCATGTGGACTACGCTGGTCCTTTTGAAAAGCACATGTTTCTGGTTATAGTGGATGCCCATTCCAAATGGCCAGAGGTGTTTTGCACTGACTCCTCCACCTCAGCTCAGACGATAGAGTGTCTCAGAACAACGTTTGCACGCTTCGGTTTGCCACTGCAGCTGGTAAGTGACAACGCGCAAGCTTTTGTAAGTGATGAGTTTACAAGATTCATGTCAGTAAATGGAATCAAACACTCAACTTCAGCTCCGTACCACCCTGCCACCAATGGGCTGGCAGAACGCTTTGTGCAAACTCTAAAGCAAGGATTCCGTGCAGCAAAACGAGACGAAGGGACTTTGCAAACAAAACTGGCCAAGTTCCTGGCCTCCTACCGAAACACCCCACATGCCACAACAAATGAAAGCCCAGCCGCACTGATGTTCGGGAGGCCTCTCCGCACACAGCTGGACATCATGAAGCCAAACAGGCGTAATGAAGTGCTGAACAAACAAGCCAAGATGCTCTCCGGTGGCCGGGAGCGCCATCTCCAAACAGGACAGGAAGTGATGGTGCGAGACTACAGAAGAGGAGGGAAATGGACAAGAGGGACCGTACACACACAAACGGGACCCAGAACTTACCAGGTTCAAGTGAGCCCAGACATAATGTGGCGGCGTCACATTAACCAAATGCATTCCACAGAAAACAGCACAACAATCGAGAGAGAACAGGCACAGAGAGATCCCGAAAGTGACACACAGGGAACTGTAGAGGACGGTGGGGCAGTAGAGAGACCCCAGGCTGAAAGAAGGGAACGTGTTGATGAAGGTGCTGCTATAGCAGACGCTATAATGGAACAAGCACACACTGAGGATGTTCAGGAGCCTCCAGACAATCTGAGGCGCTACCCAGAACGAAGGCACCGTCCACCAGACAGACTAGACTTATAAACAAACAGACAGACTAGACTTATAAACAAACAAACAAAAACTAACTGTTCAAGTTCAAATTAAAAGATGCAAAATAACTACAACAAGTTCTGGGAAATGTTTCAGTTGTGGTTTGGTAAAAGTAACTCTGATTGTATAAGAGAAGGAATGTTATGTTCTGTTAATTACGGATGTCCCCTTTAAGGATGAATCGCCCTTGGTCATGCGCAGTATTGTTCTATGTTATTCTGGTACTAACCTGTTTGAGTAAATGTGAAGCTCCAGTTCCATTGCTTGTATTCAGAGTCTTTCTTATTACATAAATAAGTACTAAGTGTTAAGACACTACAATAATATTGATTATTCAATTATTCTTGATGTAGTTTAGTCTTATCAATCACTTAATAATGTTTGCTTACCTAGCTTGATGATTGTTGGCATTTTTTTGCCTACGTTTTGTTGTTCCAAATAGAGACTTCTAGAAGGGCCATTGGTCATATTAGACTATGTAGAAATGCATGAAATTTGCTTTAGCCTCCATAATCCATAGCTGTGCTACTTTAGGAAGACATTTGTGGAGGTGCCGGCGGCTCGCTGCTTTCCTCTCCAACACAGACATGGCCGGTCGGTTGAGAACACCCCCCACCTCAGGGCACACTTCTCCACAATCACACCATTATATGAGAGAGAGAGAGAGAGAGAGAGAGAGAGAGAGAGAGAGAGAGAGAGAGAGAGAGAGAGAGAGAGAGAGAGATATTATTGTTATCACCTCTCTGTAGTTAGATGGCCCGTTAGTGGATGTTGGATTTTCTAAAACAATTACTAGTCTTTTGTTCCTCCCACACCTGTGATTCACCAGACTGGCTGATTCTCTCTCTATATCCTTTTCAAATGAGTGACACGGCTATGACTGTTTATTCTCTACATCTTTGCTCTCTCCACGTCTCCACCACTTTCCACCTCACAGGTGAGGTCTTAAAGGTGCAGACTGTGAAGTCAAGAGAGAGAAATTTGACTAGTGGTGTCTGTTGAGATAGAAAACAGAAACCGTTAAGGAAGAAACTGTTCCGTTGCAAGTTAGCATTGTCCTCTAGTGGTGTGTCAATGCAAGTGCTTCGGGAGTGTCAGCATGACGACTAGCATGACCAAACCCACAGACAAACAAGATAAACAACAATGCTACTGATTGGATTCCCTTGTGGAATTTAATTTACTGACAACTTAAATCATGTTTAATTTATTTTGGTCAGTTTACTTTTAGTGTGACCAACAAATAAAACACATTTTTTTCTTGTAATTCATTTTTTATTTAAGTATGCAACTCAGTTAGCAAACAATTCTTATTTACAATGAAACCTACACTCACCAAACCTGGACAATTGTGTATTGCCCTATGGGACTCCCAATCACAGCCAGTTGTGGTACAGCCTGGATTTGAACCAGAGTGTATGTAGTGATGCCTCAAGCACTGAGATGCAGTGCCTTAGACCTCTGCACCACTCAGGAGCCAACTTGCCATTACAAAGGTGCAGCAAGGTCATTGATGGCTACAATAAGCATCTTAGCCAAAGACGGTGCAACTAAGTACTAGCTCCGGGGTGTCAATCATTTTGTCCATGCCTTTTCTCTTAATTATCTAAACAAAAATTCTAAACTTAAGTTTACAAAAATTAAATTGGTTCTGCAATGTTGAAAATCCAATAACAAGGTGTGGTGACCAAAAGTTTATTTTTTGTATATTTTTTACTTATTTTGGAAGAAATAGGGAATTATTAAAGAAACGTGCAATGGTGCCAATATAGTTGGCTGCAACTGTATTATATACAGGTGCACATGGGCCTATTTATACAATGAATATGAATTTGGAAGGAAGAAATGATTAAATATTAAAGTATCAGACCTCTCACTAAAGGCGTCAGTCAGACAAAAGTTATACTTAAATCCAAACTGGTTTTGCAGCATACAGATTCCAGATCGCCTTTGCCGATCGCTCATTTTCTTCAACCCTCAATGAGTCGATGGCTTGAATAGTATGGCTGGAAATGGAATATCCCGGTAGATGCTGTGTTTCTGGTTGATTGCCAGTCTGCATTGGCGGAGAATCAGGTGGAGAGCGACCTGTTTAAATTATAAAAGCAAAAAAATATTACATTTTATTTGGAATGGCAAGCCAGACAAAATAAAAAGGGCCTATTGTCTCACCCCATGAATGGCCTTTTCCCCTTTATTCAGATTATAACTGCTCACTTTCAGTTATTTGAAAACAAAATCATCCCCAAAACATTATTTTTAAACAAGGGCTTGAAAATGAGATTGTGAACTCTGCAACAATGTTTCCAGTCCGAGAATGAGAATGGTAAATGACTATAATTAATGCATTCATTCAATAGGGTTAGGACTGTAACCACCAGAGGACTTGAAAATGACCCGCAGCTGAGAGGATCACCAAAACTTGAGGTATTTTGGTTTCAGTGCATTTTCTTTAAAAAAAATCTATATAGCCTATCAATGTGTAGGCATACTGTGTAATAATATAGATAATTGTGTACTAAAAATGTGAATGTGGTTTTGCAGAGCATACAACCATGCCAACAACCATCCGTGGAGATCAGTGGACAAAGGGCTAGACAATGGGCCGCACCGAAAAAAACGCATGGTTCCACAGAATATCAACTGGGATAAACCCTGAGGCAAATGTGGCTTCTTCATCAACATCTTTAAGCAAAGTTCTTTGTTTATCAGATGAGTCATTGGGTCGAAAAATACAGAACAGTACAAAACAAGAGAACCCACATGGTTAATGTTCTGAAGAAGAATTTTTTTTTTTACACTACCCGTTGAAAGTGTTAGGACTCCTACTCATTGAAGGGTTTTTCTTTATAGCCTGGATTTGAACCAGGGACTATAGTGATATCCTTTTGCACTGAGATGCAGTAACATAGAGGAATGCGCCACTCGGGAGATATGACCAATATGATTAATATACACTACCGGTCAAACTCTTTAGGACACCTATTCATTCAAGGGTTTGTCTTTATTTTTACAATTTTCTACATTGTAGAATAATATTATAGACATCAAAACTATGATGTAACACATATGGAATCATGTAGTATCCAGAAAAAGTGTTAAACAAATCAACATGATTCCATATGTGTTATTTAATAGTTTAAACATTTAAAATGTCTTCACTATTATTCTGCAATGTAGAAAATAGTAAAAATAAAGACAAACCCTTGAGTAGGTGTCCTAAAGAGTTTGACCGGCAGTGTATATTAGTCATATTGGTCATATCTCCCGAGTGGCGCATTACTATATGGCACTGCTTCTCAGTGCAAAATGATATCACTATAGTCCCTGGTTCGAATCCAGGCTGTATCACATCTGACTATGATTGGGAGTCCCCTAGGGCGTCACACAATTGGCCCAGCTTCATCTGGATTTTGCCGGGCTAGGCCGTCATTGTAAATAAGAATTTGTTCTTAACTGTGTCTTGCCTAGTTAAATAAAATTATATATATATATATAATATGTCTTACAGAGCCTTTCCATAAGTCCACTCAAGTTTCTTGTGCTGTGATGCCAGCAGATTCCAGACTGGATTTGCCGATCTCCCATCATCTTCAACCATCAGTGAGTCGATGGCTTGAATATTCTCGCTGGAAATTGTAATGAAAGCACTATACAAAGTAAATGTATTATTTATTATGGTATGACATGGCTGCAGAAATGTTGCAATTTTATCATGTGTTTTGTTTGGTAAATTGCCGATCTGTTATCCAACGAATAGTTTAATAGCCGGCTACTGTGTGAAAATCCCCCTCCAACAATGGTCAACTTTATGGTCAACTTATGGTCAACTTTATGGCACCGTTTCACGCTGCTCTGAGACAAGCAAGACTACTTAATAAACATATACATTTTAAAACATTTTTTAAAATTAACCCTGCATTATAATTGTGTACAATTAGATATTAATTTAGAATCCTCTAAATTTAATTAGATCTACTACTGTACAAGGACATTTTATGAATCTGACAGTTTTTTCATTTAGAGATTCCGGTAAAATAATTTGTGTATGTGGAGGTGTAACTTTCTCCACCAGTTCTCTCACCATTTTGAATAATTGTATGATTAGCCTACCAGTTGGGGTAACTGTAATGTTAATTCTCTTGAGAGGAATTTTGCTCTTCACTATCACAATATTAAAAACTTAAAATGCATTCATGAATTAAATTGTTTTATCCGACATGTTGCGGTTCATCTGATGAAGAATTGACTCAATCTATGAGCCCAGGACGATAGTAAAACTGGCAATAAGATACACTACATAAACGGGAACACATATATAACTGTATCAAGCGAAACATCTCCATGACGCCTGGGTTGCGCCCGACCGGCTCCATCCCCCCTTTCCCCATTAGGCATGGCCGCATGGTGCACCCCAAACATCAAGGTGCACATGAGCCTATTTATATAATGAATATGATTTCGGAGGGCAGAAATGACTAAATATTAAAGTATCAGACCTCTCACTAAAGGCGTCAGTCATACAAAAGTTATACTTAAATCCGAACTGGTTGGAGACTATCAGAGTACATGGCCATAAAGACTAGATCATTTTTCAAGCTGTTCAAACATTCATAGATGACCAACAGGGTAAAATAATATAAACAGTGGTAATAGAGGGTGCAACCATTCAGCACCTTAGGAGTAAATGCCAGTTGGCTTTTCATAGCCGAGCACTCAGAGGTCAAGACAGCAAGTGTGTGCGTGTGCATGTGCGTGTGCGTGTGCATGTGCATGTGCATGAGAGAGAGCTGAGAGAGAGAGAGAGCTGAGAGAGAGAGAGAGCTGAGAGAGAGAGAGAGAGGGAGAGAGAGAGAGAGAGAGGGAGAGAGAGAGAGAGAGAGAGAGAGAGAGAGAGAGAGAGAGAGAGAGAGAGAGAGAGAGAGAGAGAGAGTCGGAACACACAGTAAGACATGGAATATAGCAATAAGAATGTCTGTGTCTATGCAGTGCAGATAACCTTGTATTACCCTTCTCAGAGTTTTAAGAATAGTTTGTGTTCAATTATTTGTGACATTGTGGCATCTAAGCCTCCACCCCTTTTTTTAAATTTTCGACTAAAATGCCTGTAGCTCAGGACCTGAAGCAAGGATATGCGTATGCTTGATACCATTTGAAAGGAATGTAGGATAATATAACACATTAGATCTGGAAAAAGATAATGCAAATAAAAAAACATGTATTTTTTGTACCATCATCTTTGAAATGCCATAATGTATTATTGATTTAAGCCACTAGATTGCAGCAGACTATGTGCAACATTTTAGACTGATCCAATGAACCACTGCATATCTGTTCAAAATGTTGTATCAAGACTGCCCAAATGTGCTTAATTGGTTAATTCATTAATTTTCAAGTTCATCATTGTGCACTCTTCTCAAATAATAGCATGGTATCATGTCACTGTAAAAGCTACTGTAAATTGGACAGTGTATTTAGATTAACACAAATTTAAGCTTTCTGCCCATATCAGATATGTCTATGTCCTGAGAAATGTTCATGTTACGTACAACCTCATGCTAATCACATTAGCCTACGTTGGCTTAACCACCCCTTGGGGGAGACACCGATCCAGTAGGGGTTAAAGCATATTGAAAATAGAAGCAATAGGGTTTGAAGTAATAGCCTACCCGCATGTGGTCAACTATTTCCGCACTGTTTCACGCTGCTCTGAGGCAAGCATGGGGACTGGTCTTGATAAATCAATGCGATTTTTATTTTCACTGAATCTCCATTTGGGTATTGGATAGATGACAATTAGGGTGTGGAAATGTTAGCATTATTCTGCTCTTATAACTGTAGCCTACTCACGACTGGTCACATTGTACAGTGACATAAACACTGAGGGTGTCATTTGTTGTTTTACTTGGACTAGAAACACCATAATATTAATCAAATTAATTAAGCTACATTTCTTAAAATCAATACCATATACTATGTTCTTACAAAAAAATGTTTGAAATTCCACTTAGTACAGCCAATATTAAAAACGGTCAAATGCTTCTCAAAGATGCCCTCTGGGGGTCAAACTAGCACTAACTAGCATTAATGGCAACATTGGCTGACTCTTAAATAACGTACCATAGAATTCTGTCCTTACGTTTACAAGAAGAACCACTGTACATCTTTATTATATTCCCGCCTCAAACATATTTGAAATATGCATGCGTATGCAAAATGGGTATTTGCATTCTGTAGGGTAGAAGGAAAGGATGGCTGTGTTGTGGAAGTGCCCCTAATTCCAGCTCCTCAACTCCTCGTTTGCAAACTTCAGCTCTGGTAGGAAGTGGTGGGCAAAGGGGTTCAGAGTTCACTAGTGTTTCACTGCAGTTGAGAAAAGAGTCCATTAAATGATTGTGGGAATAAGGGGGCAGGTTGTGGGGGGGCTCTGCTCTACACACACACACACACACACACACACACACACACACACACACACACACACACACACACACACACACACACACACACACACACACACACACACACACACACACACACACACACACACACACACACACACACACACACACTAATGGGCAATAATGGACACTCAAATTCACTTCAGTGCACATGTCTAAACACACAGAAACATCGACAAGCAATATTCAGTCCTCATCCGACAGACATATTATTAGGCTCTTAAAGGCTTGAGGGATCATAGTACATGGAGGAATCCAAGAGGCAGAGAGAGGGAGAGAAATATAGATACAGAGACGTGGACATGCATGCTGATGAGGGCCTTCACTTTCTTGCCAGTTGTCATGACGACACTGTACTGCTTCCTTGGCCTAGCTGCATGTGGTACGATGTGTGTGTGTCAGGGTGAGAGGAAGTGCTTGGCCGCATGAGAGACACTGTGTGTTTGTTCTACGAGGGTCTGCTGGTTGGAATGTTAAACTGAGCACTGAGCAGCAGTGTTTCTGGTCTTTCGTGGTGCAGATGAGTGTTGGTGTTCTTATGAAAGAAGTCACATCCCTCGCCATCCTCTCTGAGCTGATACAGAGACAGAGAGAGTGTGATGGGGAGGAAGTGAATGAAAGGGAGATGAGAGGAGAAGGAGGGGATGATGTAGCTGGGGTTGAAAGGAAATCCTGGCTCCAGCAGAAAGCTGGTTGGCCTCCACCTCTCTTCCCGTCTTAGTCATGCTTCGTGGGTGACTGTTGTTGATGTGTGTAGAGGGTCCCTGGTTCGGGGCGAGGAGAGGGATGGAAGCTATACTGTTACGTGTGTGTGGCAACAAACTGCGTGTTTTGGACCCACCTATTGACCTTCCCAGCAAATGTGAGAATTATTCAATATTCACTATCCTTTAAAGTGAAACATTACCACGAAATGCAGAGGACTTATTAAAACATCATGGCCATGTTAGCACAGGAAACATATTCAAACTCAAAATATCTGTGAATCATTGGCTGCGGTCCAAACACTTAAAAGACACACCCTCTGCCACTTACCCTCGCCTTATGCCCTTGGGGAATCCTTGTCGCGTTCTTGGAGGGCGCTCCAAATGATTAGCCAAGCAAGGGAAGTTCGCAACGTAAGCCCCTCAGCCCTCATTTTAGTCGGCTATGCGAGTGTACAATTATGTTCACTCCGGGGCCTGAAACTCCCCATAAATCAATGTGCAACGATTGTTCATCCTCTAGGAAAAGTCAGCGAAAACGTAAAAACAACATCAATGGAGAAGTCAACATAAGTAAAAATGATTGCAAATAAGTTAAAACATGTTCTTCTAGTACACATGACGTCACGAACACATCTTGTAAAATATAACTATGTTTTTGTTTGGTTATCTTATGGAAATTGTAGAAATAAAACATTTTCCTCTTCAGAAGTTCCAGCGATTCAGGCTAATGTTAGTTAGCTAATTCAATTGCTAGCTATCATACAGTAGGCATATATTAATAATTGAATATATTTAATATAAGTAGACATGCACTCATAATTGACTGTAGCGCATATAAAGCACAATCATCACGGAATGAACGAGTGACAAATTTCCGAACATGGGTGGTCCAAGGGTGGTCCATTTAAAAATCATTCCTTCCTCCCCTCGCCCCTTGACCTGCAAGTGTATACTCATCAGACGCCATGATACGTCATCAGAAGTGTCCACTTAACTTCTTAGGGCTAAGCCCCTTTTTTCTCAATTTCCGCCTGAATGACGTACCCAAAGTGAAATGCCTGCTGCTCAGGCCCTGAAGCCAGGATATGCATATAATTGTTACCATTGGAAAGAAAACACTGACGTTTGTAGAAATGTTAAAATAATGTAGGAGAATATAACACAATAGATATGGTAGGAGAAAATCCAAAGAAAAACCAACCATATGTTTTTCTTGGAGAGAGACCATGTATAAAGGCATACTGAAAATTAGCTCCCAGGATGCAATTCCTATGGGTTCCACAGGGTGTCAGCAGTCTATGTTCAAGGTTTCAGGCTTGTGACTTTCAAAAGGAATAAGAAATGTCAGTTTTAATATAAGGACACAGTTTTGGAAATTCGTGTTTGCGCCGCAACATGAAGACAGGACGCAGCTGCTAAAATCGGTTTCATATTGAACATACTTCTTTCTGTAAGAAATATTATAGTTTGATTACATTTTAGGGTATCTGAGGAGTAAATAGAAATGTATTTTGACTTGTTGAAACAAAGTTTAGGGGTAGATTTTTGTATTCCTTTCTCTGCATGTTGAACAAGTGGATTACTCAAATCGACGGCGCCTACTAAACAGACTTTTTGGGATATAAAGAATGATTTTATCTAACAAAACGACACTACATGTTATAACTGGGACACTTTGGATGACAAATCACAGGAAGATTTTAAAAAACGTAAGTGAATATTTAATCGCTGTTTGTGAATTTATGAAACCTGTGCCAGTGGAAAAATATTTTGATGTGGGGCGCCGTCCTCAAACAATCGCATGGCATGCTTTCGCTGTAATAGCTACAGTGCAGTTAGATTAACAAGAATTTCAGCTTTCAACCGATGTAAGACACTTATATGTACCTAATTGTTTAATATCCTTAATATTTATGATTATTTATTTGAATTGCGCGCCCTCTAGTTTCACCGGAAGTTGTCCCGCTAGCAGGATGCCTAGCCCTAATTTGAGGGCTGAGGGGATAGGGTGTGTCTTTTAAGTGTTTAGGCCCACAGCCATTATTACACATGCAATGATCTTTCTGTTATGCAGGTGAATGAGGACCCAAAAGCGACTTAGCGACTTAGCGACTTAGTAAATGGCAAAAGTAATAATCCTGGAAAACTCAAGACGAAAACAAAACAGGAAAAAACTTAAATCCACTCGTAGTAACGAGGACAGACTGGAGACTCGACCATTGACTGCAGGTTGCTTCGGGAAGGCACCGACCGTAGCAGACTAAGACACCTGCTCACACGCAGCATCTGAAGGAGACAAGACACGACAGGGCGAGACAAGGACACAGCACAGCGAACATCATACAAGGATCCGACAAGGACAGAAGTTTTTTTTTTTATTTATTTATTTTATTTCACCTTTATTTAACCAGGTAGGCTAGTTGAGAACAAGTTCTCATTTGCAACTGCGACCTGGCCAAGATAAAAGCATAGCAGTGTGAACAGACAACACAGAGTTACACATGGAATAAACAATTAACAAGTCAATAACACAGTAGAAAAAAAAAATGGGCAGTCTATATACAATGTGTGCAAAAGGCATGAGGAGGTAGGCGAATAATACAGTATTGCAGATTGATAAATGATCAGGTCATGTACAGGTAGAGATATTGGTGTGCAAAAGAGCAGAAAAATAAATAAATAAAAACAGTATAAAAAACAGTATGGGAATGAGGTAGGTGAAAATGGGTGGGCTATTTTCCTATAGACTATGTACAGCTGCAGCGATCGGTTAGCTGCTCGGATATGCCCGATGTTTGAAGTTGGTGATGGGAGATAAAAGTCTCCAACTTCAGCGATTTTTGCAATTCGTTCCAGTCACAGGCAGCAGAGTACTGGAACGAAAGGCGGCCAAATGATGTGTTGGCTTTAGGGATGATCAGTGAGATACACCTGCTGGAGCGCATGCTACGGATGGGTGTTGCCATCGTGACCAGTGAACTGAGATAAGGCGGAGCTTTACCTAGCATGGACTTGTAGATGACCTGGAGCCAGTGGGTCTGGCGACGAATATGTAGTGAGGGCCAGCCGACTAGAGCATACAAGTCGCAGTGGAAAACAAGGGGAGAAATAGGGACTCTAATCAGAGGACAAAATAGGGGACAGGTGTGAAAAGACTAAATGAGTGAGTTAGGAGAATGAGGAACAGCTGGGAGCAGGAACGGAACGATAGAGAGAAGAGAGAGAGGGAGGGGGAGAGAGAGGGATAGAAAAAGGGAACAAACCTAATAAGACCAGCAGGGGGAAACGAACAGAAGGGAAAGCACAAGGACAAGACAATATATGACAAAACATGACACTTTCCCCATGGATCTACCCAGAGCCATGTTCTCTTTGTCCACAAGGAGCTGATCTGACAACAGTCTCTATTTCTCTAACTCTCTCTCTCTCTCTCTCTAATTCAGATTGCTTTATTGGCATAAAATCCATTTTGTTATATTTCCAAAGCAGTATACACTAATAGAAAAAAGGTGCCTGAAAGGGTTCTTCGGCTGTCCCCATAGGAGAACCCTTGGAATAACTATTTTTTGGTTCCAAGCAGAACCCTTTTGAGTTCCATGTAGAAACCTTTACACAGAAGGTTCTACATGGAACCCAAACAAGATCTACCTGGAACCAAAAAGGGTTCTACCTGGAACCAAAAAGAAGAATCCTTTTGGAAGACACTTTTGTTTTCTGGTACAGAATATCAGTAAATACAGTACAATGCAATGAAGTTAATGAAATACAAATCATTTCAGTAGAAGTAATAGTAATAATAATAATAGTACATATAATTATGTATACAGGTATAACACTACTGCTGTTGTACAGTAAGTATTGTGTAATCTTCGGTCGATACATTTAATTAAAGAAAAAGATTAGATACAGAAAACGAAAGAATAGCTTACAAATAAACAACATTTCTTTTTAAACATATATTACTTGTAAGTTATATACAATGTAAACACTTGAAGGAAATAATGGTCATGGGATGTCCCTCAGGCTATGGCAATCATACGCATATCTGGCAGTAATATTTGTGGTTTCTCTCTCACCCAGACTAATTCCCAGCTTTATGTCATTAGTAAATGCACAGAAGTTGGGAATTGATTGAGATTTTTTCTTGAAAAAATGTTGATCTAATTTGGGAGTATTTCTCACAGTAGAGGAAAAAGTGCATCTCTGTCTCTTCCTCCCCTGTCGTGCAGTGACCACATAGATGCTCCTCTTTGGGTAGGAATGTCTTTTTGTGTCTCCCTTTTTCTGTAGCCAATTGGTGGTCACTGAGCCTGTATTTGGTCAGGATCTATCTCGGGTTTTAGATCTCTGACTGAGTAGAGTTTCTATGCCAATTTGTATTCTCCTTTGAGGGCCAAATAGAAATGTAGTTTATTCTCTTTTGTTTCAGGATCCCAATTTGTTTTGTCAAACAGGAGGTTTTCATTTCTGTAACAATTTGATTGATTTCCCTTTGTTTTTGGATAACATGGTTGTTTAGTGTTTTTAACAGCGGACATATGGGACTCCTTTCAGGGTTCAGCTCTTGGGTTTCTAGTGCTTTGAAGTATAAGGATGTTTTGGGGCCTTTTCTTTATATTTCCAATTAAAGGAAATCTTCTGAGTTCTGTCTTTTAGACATTCGGGATTATTCTGCAGATGTTTTTTTTTTCTTCATATTTTATATTTATGTTTGAGAATGTTATTTTTCTGGAGTAAAATGCTTTGCAGGCTTTTTCTTTACTGCATACACTGCCAGAACAAACTCACCAGAGGCACATGCTTGTTTTGTCCCAGGTTGTTGTACCACTGGGCATGTTCAACCATGGCATTTCCTCATTTGAAGGAGTGTCTGCTGCTCTGATTCCTGGACTTCTTCGGGAGATCACGACTTTGGTTTTCTGAACGTTGATGTTGATTGCCCAGTTGATGCTGTGTTCCCAAGGAATGTTAAGATGTTCCTGTCGACCTTGCTCTGTTGGTGCTCTCTCTTGCTCTCTCTCTCTCTCTCTCTCTCTCTCTCTCTCTCTCTCTCTCTCTCTCTCTCTCTCTCTCTCTCTCTCTCTCTCTCTCTCTCTCTCTCTCTCTCTCTCTCTCTCTCTCTCTCTCTCTCTCTCTCTCTCTCTCTCTCTCTCTCTCTCATCCCCAGAAGATGCTACCGGTTCCTTGACAGAGCACTGCTCTTCTCTGCAGGCAGTTGTTTTCAACCTGTCACTGTCTGAATTGGTCTGTATCTCCATGAGATGTGTTCATTTGGGGATGATCCCATCCCAGACAGTTTTTAAAAACACCTATCTACATTGTCTGTGGTGCAGAGTGCAGTAAATAGGTCTCACTCCTGCTAAATATTTGAACTCTGAGGTCAGAGTGACTTTGAGCAGAAATAGGAGACGGTGTACGGGTAAACAGGAAAACAGCATGTCTCGAAATGTGAACTCTTGATTAAGGACATATTTTTCCTCTTCCTAGTGAAGGCTTTGGCTCTGATAGAGAGTTTGGTAAGTTTATTGAATTCCTCATTCTTAAATGGCATTTAGTGGCTTTTTTTGACTCATTGCTTCTAGTATTCTCTGTTTCTCTATTTCCTTAACGAATGTATCCACATACAGGCTTTAATCTTTCTATCCCTGAGCATCCCGTCTTTATCCTAACTTTTCTTCTTTATTTTTTTACATAGAACCAACTACTAATGTGATGAACGAGATTGTGAAGAGACTGGAAAGGGCAGGCTCCTCCACCCCCTGACAGTCAGCAGCCCACACCTCTCTCAGTTAAATAAAGCCTGTGGCCTCTGCCGAGGTTATGCTTCAAGGTTCTACTGTGCAATAAGAGACTTCAACTCCTAATGAGACCTTTATTTAAACGTTTTACCATTAGAAACTAAAGTTACTTTCATCTGCTTCTCCAGGGGTTCTTCCATGTGTTCTAGGCTTGAACATAGAGTTGCCACAGCAGCCAGGTTAGTTAAGTCCCAGGCCAAAGCCTTCTCAGTCCTTGTCTGTGTCACCTCTTTCCCATGGTCTCTGGTTAGGGTATCACGTCCTTCTGTAGCTCAGTTGGTAGAGCATGGCGCTTGTAACGCCAGGGTATTGGGTTCGATTCCCGGGACCAACCATACGTAGAATGTATGCACACATGACTGTAAGTCGCTTTGGATAAAAGCGTCTGCTAAATGTCATATATTATTATTATTATTATTATTATTATCAAGGTAAGACCAACATCCAGACTGTGTTGAAGTAACAATGTTTATTACAGCAACAGGGGCAGGCAAACGACAGGTCAAGGCAGGCAGGGATCGATAATCTAGAGAACTGGGGCAAAGGTACAGGACGGCAGGCAGGCTCAGGGCGGGCAGAAATGGTCAATACCGGGGGGAAAAGATAGAAAACAGGAACAATCGAGATACAAGAACAGAGGGGGACCTGCTGGTCGGCTTGACAAAACGAAACAAACTGGCAACAGACAAACAGAGAACAGAGGTATAAATACAGAGGGGATGATGGGGAAGATGGGCGACACTTGGAGGGGGGTGGAGACACCTGGAGGGGGGTGGAGACACCTGAAGGGGGGGTGGAGACAAGCACAAAGACAGGAGAAACAGATCAGGGCGTGACATAGGGTTAGGAACCCTCAGTCACTCCCTAGCGGGAAGGGATTGTGTGTATGGAGTGACATCATACTGGATGCTGTCTTACTAACAGTCACGTTGACTTGAGTCTGACCCTGAGTGTATCCAGGAGGAGATAGTTGATGCCTGCATATAACCTGCTCTTCACCTGCGCAAAGGACACCAGGACGCTGGAGAAGCCTAAGGTCAATCATTGAGCCTTCCCTGGTATGTGGGCTCTGCAGATCAATCAAGTTGATGGATAAAATACTTCAAGATTAAATATGTGGTGTCCACGTGGGCTCACCTATGCCTTTTCAGTGGGAAATGTCATATCAGTGTTTACCAGGAATGTCGGAAGGAATGGGCCAAAATTCACCCAACTTCTTGTGGGATGCTTGTGGATAGGCTACCCGAAACGTTTGACCCAAGTTAAACAATTGAAAGGCAGTGCTACCAAATACTATTTGAGTGTATGTAAACTTCTGACCCACTGGGAATGTGATGAAAGAAATAAAAGATGAAATAAATCATTCACTCAACTATTATTCTGACATTTCACATTCTTAAAATAAAGTGGTGGTCCTAACTGACCTAAAAGTGAATTTTTACTGGGATTAAATGTCAGGAATTGTGTACAAAATGAGTATAAATGTACTTGGCTAAGGTGTATGTGAACTTCCAACTTCAACTGTACATACAGTGATAGAGTGGGGATTAGAACCATGTTTGTGTAATGATGACTAGACAAGCCTGGGGTTGATGAGTGAAGGGCGTTTGCCAGCAGTAGGTTCAGCAGCAGCTAGAAGGCCGGCCATGCCGAACGCCTGAGCTGGACAGGAGGGGGAGCCAAAGCAAAGGCTGGTGTGTCAATTATGTTCCAGCCCCCCAACCCTGCGGTGAAGAAAACATTGGCCTGCGGCTGACTCTAGTTGGTGATCCCTGATTTATACATTCCATATTAGCAGGTAATGAGAATACAGCAATACTGGTAAGTTAAACAAAACAGCTCCCACTCCTGATCTTTCTTGGCTTTGAGTCAGACCTGGGATAATCTGTCTCTACTCTGAAATAGATGTGTTCCACTAATTAAACTGTACTTCCCTGTGGATTTCATTCAGTGAAAGGGTCCTCCTCTCTAGACTCCTCTCTGGGATACACTGAGAGAATAACGTTCTTTCTGTGGACCAACTTAGAGCAGTCCCCTCTCCCAGCCCTCAGGAAGCTAAATAGAGTCTCCTCTCCTGAGTGGACACATAGAGATGCTTCAGGTTTTCTCACACTAAGAGAGAGAGGGAGACTGAAGACTGAAGAGGATAGGCCAAGGTTGGAGGTTTGCTGCGTTCTCATTTCTTAGTTGACTGAACAAGGAGGAATGTCACAGGCCATCAAGCCGGGCTCATTAACATGGCTGTGATGGACTGAGAGACGGAGGTGGAGGCTTTGTTCCAAACTTGAGAGCTCCTTTAAAGTTGTGCTCAGGGACTATACGTGCCCTCTTTACTCTTTCGCCTGTTGTTTTCTATATCACCCTTTAGATCTCCCTTTTTTTCCCCCTCTCTCTCTCCCTCTCTCTCTCTCTCTCCCTCTCTCTCTCTCACTCTTATGATGTTGCCTGCCCTTTCTGTCAACTTTTCATTTCTTTCTCCCTCTATTTCTTCTTTGTCTTTTGTATGCTCTCTCTCCTTTCCCCTCTCTCTCAGAATACTTTGATCAGATCCCATGCTCCCATTTGATATCAAGAAGCAGAGATTTATCTAGGCCACGTTGCAGACATCTGAGCAAGGTGTTTTTGCTGTTAATTCTACAGCCTTCTTGGAACTGTACACGTTTCTGCATCACAACCCACACACTATCCCAAAATGCTGCAGGGGATGGTAAAAAAAAAAGAGGCTGTTATACAATGTTAGCTTCTACAACATTGTGGATCGGTTCAAATGACTATGTCAAAAGAAATATGACAATATTGCTCAAATGCCTACAAAAGCAGTGGGCATTGGTCTGCCAGATACCCTCTCATCCTCTCTCATCACCATCTTATTCTCTCTGTCCTCTCTGTCTCATAGATGGATTACCTGACAATGTCACGAAAACAATGCACACGCTTCAATGGGGCAGTAATCTGTATGTTGTGATACTGGATGGACAGATAGCTAGCAGCATGTGTTAAATCGTAAGTGGCTAGTTTCAGCTAGGTGTAGCTTGATCTTGATACCCTGTCTTGTTTTGAGGTATTTTGACTGATTTCATGTCAATGCTATGTGGCTACAAATCACTCTCTAGCTAACCAACAACTGTAACATTGTATTTGAGAGACAAGTGCTTATTGTGCAAATGTAGTTAGAGTGTGTTGTCAATCAACATTGGGGACAAAATATAGCTGTCAAAAATCTGAGCCAACCTGGCTGCTCACGCATCAGTTTTGTTACTAAGCAACCAACCTGTCTATATGCTCATCCTATTTTATGTATTCTAATATTCTTGTGTGTGTGTGTGTGTGTGTGCCTGTACAGTGTGTGTGTGCATGCATGTGTAAGATAAGTTGAGGTTGGTACAGATGGGGGTCTCCCCTGCTATAACTCACTGTAATAAGGACTGTATGAAGGCCGAGCGTGACATCATAGGACAGTCCACCGACGGAGATCTGAACAGACCACAGGTCATGACATGTTCCCTCCATGGACAGGCCTACGGTATGTCGAGTCGACACGCAATCACAAGAGCCATATGGAATATCTGTTTTACGATATTGCAGAACTGACAGAATGGGTTTTTATGCATGCGGACGAGTGAATCGACACGTTTAGTATACATGTCTAATAATGTGGAACTTGAGTAGAATATCATTTGACGGATTTGCTCTGGGAGCTTTGCGTTAACGTGATATGACCTCGTGTGTGTTTTAAACATGTGTAGCGCTGCTGTGTAAAAAATATACATCACATATATTATTTATCAGAACGAATAACCATCTCAAAATATAACGATGTGTCAAAATTTGGGGGAGGATGTGGTGTGTGTGTGGGGGTGGCTTTGACACCTCTTACCCTTTAATCTGCTCAAGTAAGATGGGGGCACAGAGAGAGCGAGTAAGGGGGGGGGGCAGGCAGGCAGCGTATCCCATCTGAGATGGCTGATTCCCAGGAGAGATACCTCAGGAGTGGCCCATCCAGATTAGGGCTGGATGGGGCTGCTTTATCAAAGAAAGGAGCCCAGATTGCACTGCAACATAAATCAACTGACTGGGGGTTGTTAAATAATTTAGGGTGAATGAAAGTGAAAGATTAATGAGTGCAGTTCCTCTGCAATGCTCTTCCTCCTCTTCTCCCCCTCTTTGTGTTGTCTCTGCGTCCACTGACCCCCCCAAACTGCTGCCTGTCTCTCTGACTCAAGAGTACTCACACTCCCTATGAGGTGGCTGTACAGAGCCAGTGTTAGTAAATACTGTGTTGTTCCTGGCTCAAACTTAAGAGGTTCAACAGCAGTTCTTTCGATCTGCCAAAGTGATGTGTTTTGCATTGAGCAAAGCCTCGGAGATAGTGACGCAATATCTAGCGTTCAAATAAATGTGATTTGCTTAAATAATGGTGCTAAATCACAGATGCCCGGAATATTCTATGCTTTTGGGGAAAAGAGTGCATATTCTCCAGTATGTTCTTGTAGCCTAAAGCCTAGGCAGATGGTTATATTATACTTTAGAATGATTGATCTACTACTCTGAAATGTATGACCTGCATCAATTGGGCAGCAGATCTCATCTCAGTACCTAATGGCAGTCAGGCTACCTCTGGCGAGCACATGGAGGGCTGTGCGACCCCCCAAAGAAATGTCACCCCACACCATGACTGACCCACCGCCAAACCGGTCATGCTGGAGGATGTTGCAGGCAGCAGAACGTTCTCCATGGCGTCTTCAGACTCTGTCACGTCTGTCACATGTGCTCAGTGTGAACCTGCTTTCATCTGTGAAGAGCGCAGGGCGCCAGTGGCGAATTTGCCAATCTTGGTGTTCTCTAGCAAATGCCAAACGTCCTGCACGGTGTTGTGCTGTAAGCCCAACCCCCACCTGTGGACGTCGGGCCCTCATATCACCCTCATGGAGTCAGTTTCTGACCGTTTGAACAGACACATGCTCATTTGTGGCCTGCTGGAGGTCATTTTGCAGGGCTCTGGCAGTGCTCCTCCTGCTCCTCCTTGCACAAAGGCGGAGGTAGCGGTCCTGCTGCTGGGTTGTTGCTCTCTATAATATAATATAATAATAATAATAATAATATATGCCATTTAGCAGACGGCCATTTAGCCCTCCTACGGCCTCCTCCACGTCTCCTGATGTATTGGCCTGTCTCCTGGTAGCGCGTCCATGCTCTGGACACTACGCTGACAGACACAGCAAACATTCTTGCCACAGCTCGCATTGATGTGCCATCCTGGATGAGCTGCACTACCTGAGCCACTTGTGTGGGTTGTAGACTCCGTCTTATGCTACCACTAGAGTGAAAGCACCGCCAGCATTCAAAAGTGACCAAAACATCAGCCAGGAAGCATAGGAACTGAGAAGTGGTCTGTGGTCACCACCTGCAGAACCACTCCTTTATTGGGGGTGTCTTGCTAATTGCCTATAATTTCCACCTGTTGTCTATTCCATTTGCACAACAGCATGTGGAATTTATTGTCAATCAGTGTTGCTTCCTAAGTGGACAGTTTGATTTCACAGAATTGTGATTGACTTGGAGTTACATTGTGTTGTTTGTGTTCCCTTTATTTTTTTGAGCAGTGTATATATACGTGTGTATATATATATATATATATGTGTGTGTGTGTGTGTGTGTGTATATATATGTATATATATACATATATATATATATGCATATTGTCCACATGAACACATGATATTGTCTCTGACACTGTGGTTTTGTCTGACTGTGCATCATCAGTTTCCTAGTGTGTGAGTGATTGTGTTGTGTCTCTGTGTGTGTCTATGAGAGTTTATGCGCTGCTAGATGTGTGATATATGAATAAGTTTAGGCCATGTGCATGAATGTGTGCACAGGATGTTAATGATTATATATTTGTGTCTGCTGCTTGTCTCTCTCTGTGTGTGTGTGTGTGTGTGTGTGTGTGTGTGTGTGTGTGTGTGTGTGTGTGTGTGTGTGTGTGTGTGTGTGTGTGTGTGTGTGTGTGTGTGTGTGTGTGTGTGTGTGTGTGTGTGTGTGTGTGTGTGTGTGTGTGTGCGTGCGTGCGTGCGTGTGTGTGTGTGTGTGTGTGTGTGTGTTTTTGGTCTCTGTGATGCGTCAGTAACTGGGGCAGAACTGATTGCTGCTGATGGCTGTAGGCGAGCAGAGACCTACATTCTGCAGAGACCAACCGGGGGGAGGGAGGGGGGCAGAGAGTGCTTCCTGCCTCTTTTCCATTCCTCCACACAATGTCCGGATGACTGTCCGAGGGGTTGAGGGATTTACTCAGCAGGCAGCGAGAGGGAGACAGAGAGACAGAGCGAGGGGGGAGAGGTAGAGAAAGATGTACTCTTATGTCAATCATAGGGCACAACCTATATGTGCAACTCATATCAGACATAATTATACATGTAGATTGGCAGTACTTCTCCATTTCCAGGGGCGGAACTTTGGTTTTAGAAGTGGGGGGGGGGGCATAATATATATTGTTGCAGGCTCAAGAGGTTAGGGTTTCCACGTCACCAAGCTCAATAACCAAAGACCCACACAAAGCACAACTATAATACAAATGGGGAATTTATTAGGGAGATTTGCACACTGTGGGGAAGGGGGGAATTCAGCAACCAGTTCACAGTTCATAATCCATTCTCGTTGTCCGTTCCATTCTCCAGGGGTAATCCTAAAACAGCCAAACTGGTTCGGTACACCGTGGGGGTAATCAGACAGTCCAGGTCACAATAGATAATTACACAGATAATTCTCTCGCTTCTCACACTCCCCATAACACATGTTTCCCTCACAGTCCTCTCCCTGTTTGTGCAGCCCATATCCTCTTTTATCCCCAAGCACTTCATGGCTTAATGAACCACAGGCTTGCCTCTTTGGGGCAGGAAGTCCATATAAGGCTTGAGGGTCGAGCCAGTGGGCTGCATGATATCTCCCTTCAATCATCACTCCCTTCACCTCTCCCTGCCATCTGCCTCAATATACAGTACCAGTCAAAAGATGGGACACACCTACTCATTCAAGGGTTTTTATTTATTTTTACTCTGTTCTGCATTGTAGAATAATAGTGAAGAAATTAAAACTATGAAATAACACATATGGAAAATGTAGTAACCAAAAAAGTGTTAAACAAATCAGGATATATTTTATATTTGTGATTCTTCAATGTAGCCACACTTTGCCTTGACAACTTTGCACACTCTTGGCATTCTCTCAGCAAGCTTCACCTGGAATGCTTTTCCAACAGTCACGAAGGAGTTCCCACATATGCTGAACACTTGTTGCTGCTTTTCCTTCACTCTGCCATCCAACTCATCCCAAACCATCTCAATTGGGTTGAGGTCGGGTGATTGTGGAGGCCAGGTCATCTGATGCATCACTCCATCACTCTCCTTCTTGATCAAATATCCCTTACACAGTCTGGAGGTGTGTTGGGTCATTGTCCTGTTGAAAAACAAATGGTAGTCCCACTAAGCGCAAACCAGATGGGTTGGAGTATCGCTGCAGAATGCTGTGGTATCCATGCTGGTTAAGTGTGCCTCTAAATAAATCACTGGCAGTGTCACCAGCAAAGCACCCCCACACCATCACACCACCTCCTCAATGCTTCATGGTGGGAACCACACATGTGGAGATAATCCATTTACTCACTCTGCATCTCACAAAAACACAGTCTCCTCTGAACATTTGATGTTGAGATGTGTCTGTTATTTGAACTCTGTGAAGCATTTATGTGGGCTGCAATTTCTGAGACTGGTAACTCTAATGAACTTATCCTCTGCAGCAGAGGTAACTCTGGGTCTTCCTTTCCTGTGGCGGTTCTCGTGAGAGCCAGTTTCATCATAGCGCTTGATGGTTTTTGTGACTGCACAACTTTCAAAGTTCTTGAAATGTCCAGTATTGACTGACCTTCATGTCTTAAAGTAATGATGGACTGTCATTTCTCTTTGCTTATTTGAGCTGTTCTTGCCATAATATGTACTTGGTATTTTACCAAATAGGGCTATCTTCTGTATACCACCACTACCTTGTAACAACACAACTGACTGGCTAAAACGCATTAAGAAGGAAAGTGTCACACCCTGGTCGAAGTATTTTGTGTTTATCTTCATGTTTGGGTCAGGCCAGGGTGTGGCATGGGGTTTTTGTATTGTGGTGTGTTTTGTCTTGGGGTTTTGGTATGTATTGGGATTGTAGCCAGTGGGGTGATCTAGCAAAGTCTATGGCTGTCTGGAGTGGTTCTCAATCAGAGGCAGGTGTTTTCGTTGTCTCTGTTTGGGAACCATATTTAGGCAGCCATATTCTTTGTGTGTTTTGTGGGTGATTGTCCTTAGTGTCCTTGTTCCTGTCTATGTGTTAGTGTACACAAGTATAGGCTGTTTCGGTTTTCGTTACGTTTTTTGTAGTGTTTGTATTTAGATTCGTGTTACGTTTGTTTATTAAATTATGGATTGCAATCTACACGCTGCATTTTGGTCCGACTCTCCTTCACCACAAGAGAACCATTACAGAAAGAAATAACACAAATGAACTTTTAACAAGGCACACCTGTTAATTTAAATGTTTTCCAGGTGAATACCTCATGAAGCTGGTTGAGAAAGCTTTTGCTACTTTGAAGAATCTCAAATATATTTTGATTTGTTTAACACTTTTTTTGGTTACTACATGATTACATATATGTTATTTCATAGTTTTGATGTCTTCATTATTATTCTACAATGTAGAAAATAGTCTAATAAGAAAAACCCTTGAATGAGTCCATGTGTCCAAACTTTTGATTGGTACTGTATAAATATTGTTTTTATCCAGTCAGATAAACATTCCAAACAGCCTACCCGACACTCTGAGGCGTACGCATGGTCCTAAAGCACATGTTGCCTCGTTTTGTATCACATCCCAATGTTAAAACTGGGGAGAGGGACAAAAATGCCATATGGGGGTGGGGGGCATGTACCCTCCATCCCCAGTGAAACTTGCGCCCCTGTCCACTTCTATTCTCAGAATTGATAAACAGGACTATGACTCACAGGTGTAGCCTACACATTAAAGATTAGGACAAACAAGAAAGCAGAAAACAGGAGAGGATGTAGGTACTTCAGACTCAGAGAACAACAGCTAGACGGTGTAGTTGATGCAAAGAAAAAGGTGTAATAGGAAATGAGTGAAGAAGGAGAAGAGTTTATCTGTCCAATTCTCCCAGGGGACTAGCAGTATGAAGGTGACTCTGCCTCCTGTCCTGTAGAGGGCGTTGTATCTGTCACCCCCTGGGCTGAGCAAATCTGTTCATTCTTCCAAGAACTCCTCTCCTTGTGAGTCCCTGCCAACCCAGCCCACGACAGGATGGAACCCATTACACCACCTCTCCTCCGGTGATGTCACTTCCTGTCAGAGATTATCACATGTTATTTTAGGGGTCAGATGGACAGATGTTCAGCCATAGCATCTTACTTCAGCCCCTTTTGGTGTGTTTAGAGTACCACTTCCATCGCTTTTAGATGTGTCAAATAATGTAATATCTTTCCCTCAGAGGAATTGTTAAGTCATGGGTTTTGGGGCCAGCTGGCTTTTGACCTTTCACCCTCAGTATCTTCACTTGCTGTTTGTCTTACCCTATAAGGTGACTCTGATGTGAGTTACAGATGTCAACACTGGGTCAGAGGTCAGAGCGTTAGTATAGAGATCAAAGTGGCAAAGTTGGTGAATCATTCTAACGGGGCAAGTAGGAGCCCTTCAAGGTCAGTCAAGGTCAATGAGGGGTTCTGTTGCTTGTCTGATTTCAGATTTTTAACTTCAGGTTCAAATATAACGAATGGCAATCACTCTCACAATCTTCTGGTACAGACAGATCGTTTGAAGAGCTTTTGAACCTGAAAAAAATCCATCATGTTCAATAGCCTTCAATTCCTACTTTATTGACTCTGTCAGGGTACTGACAGAGAACCCCTCCACTGGTTTCTTGGGCTCAGTGCTAGTGAATGATACTCAACCTGTCTTCATCATAAGGGAGGTTTCTGAGTCAAAGGTGAACAAGGTGATTAGCTCACTAAAGAACTCTAAAGCCAAATATGTGTTTCGGATGGACTCTACCTTTCTTAAAAACTACAAAGAGTCACTCATTGGCCCCATTCCTAAGGTCACCGACACATCTATTGGTCTCGGTGTGTTTCCAAGGGTATGGAAGTCGGCCATAATAACGGCCATCTTTAAATCAGGCGACCCTGCTGACGTGAGTAACTACAGGCCCATTAGTATACTACCTGTGGTGTCAAAGGTTGTTGAAAAGTGTGTAGCAGAACAACTGATTGCCCACCTCAACAACAGCCCCTTCATGCAGTTTGGCTTCAGAGCGAAACACTCCACAGAAACGGCCAACTGCTTTCTTCTGGAAAATGTGAAGTCCAAGATGGACAAAGGGGGTGCTGTTGGGGCTGTGTTTCTGGACCTAAGGAAGGCTTTTGATACTGTTAACCATGAGATTCTCATCACAAAATTGTCCAAGTTCAACTTTTCCCCTGATGCCTTGAGATGGATGAAATCATACCTTGAAGGCAGAACTCAGTGTGTCAGAGTGAGCAATGAGCTGTCGCCCACTTGTAGCTATGATGTGGGCGTGCCCCAAGGGTCAATACTGGGGCCCCTCCTGTTCAGCCTGTACATTAATGATCTGCCTTCTGTCTGTACTGGGTCTGAAATTCAAATGTATGCAGATGATACAGTGATATATGTGCATGCAAAGAGCAAACAACAAGCTGCACAAGAACTCACTACTGTAATGGTCCAGGTTACAAAGTGGCTCAGTGACTCGTGTTTGCATCTCAATGTGAAAAAAACTGTTTGCATGTGCTTCACAAAGAGGGCAACAGATGCTACTGAGCCAGATGTGTCATGTTTTGTCTTATATTGTCTTGTCATTTTGCTTTTCCCTCTGTTCGTTTTCCCCCTGCTGGTCTTTTTAGGTTCGTTCCCCTTTTTCTCTCTCCCTTCCTCTCTCTCTTCTCTCTATCGTTCCGTTCCTGCTCCCAGCTGTTCCTATTCCCCTAATCAATCATTTAGTCGTCCCACACCTGTTCCCTATCTTTTTCCCTGATTAGAGTCCCTATTTCTCCCCTTGTTTTCCGTTTCTGCCCTGTCGGATCCTTGTCTATTGTTCACCGTGGTGTGTCTGTGTATCGCCCTGTCGCGTCGTGTTTCCCTCAGATGCTGCGTGGTGAGCAGGTGTCTGAGTCTGCTACGTTCAAGTGCCTTCCCGAGGCAACCTGCAGTTCATGATCGAGTCTCCAGTCTGTTCTCGTCATTACGAGTGGAATTGTGCTTTATGATTGTATATTTACTTTACTGGATTAAAGACTCTGTTTTCTGTTAAGTCGCTTTTGGGTCCTCATTCACCTGCATAACAGAAGGATCCGACCAAAGAATGGACCCAGCGACTACAGACGCTCGTAACACTGCCGTCGAGATCCAAGGAGCCATGCTCGGCAGACACGAGCAGGAATTGTCTGCTGCTCGCCTTGCCGTGGAGAACCTGGCCGCTCAGGTTTCCGACCTCTCTGGACAGTTCCAGAGTCTTCGTCTCGTGCCACCTGTTACTTCCTGGCCTGCCGAGCCTCCGGAACCTAGGGTTAATAACCCACCTTGCTACTCCGGGCAGCCCACGGAGTGCCGCTCCTTTCTCACCCAGTGTGATATTGTGTTCTCTCTCCAACACATACTCTAGAGAGAGAGCTCGGGTTGCTTACGTCATTTCACTCCTTACTGGCCGGGCTCGAGAGTGGGGCACAGCTATCTGGGAGGCAAGGGCTGATTGCTCTAACAATTACCAGAACTTTAAAGAGGAGATGATTCGGGTTTTTGACCGTTCAGTTTTTGGTAGGGAGGCTTCTAGGGCCCTGGCTTCCCTATGCCAAGGTGATCGATCCATAACGGATTACTCTATTGAGTTTCGCACTCTTGCTGCCTCTAGTGAGTGGAACGAGCCGGCGCTGCTCGCTCGTTTTCTGGAGGGACTCCACGCAGTGGTTAAAGATGATATTCTCTCCCGGGAGGTTCCTTCAAGTGTGGACTCTTTGATTGCTCTCGCCATCCGCATAGAACGACGGGTAGATCTTCGTTACCAGGCTCGTGGTAGAGAGCTCGCGTCAATGGTGTTTCCCTGCTCCGCATCGCAACCATCTCCCTCCTCTGGCTCAGAGACTGAGCCCATGCAGCTGGGAGGTATTCGCATCTCGACTAAGGAGAGGGAACGGAGGATCACCAACCGCCTGTGCCTCTATTGCGGACTTGCTGGACATTTTGTTAATTCATGTCCAGTAAAAGACAGAGCTCATCAGTAAGCAGAGGGCTACTGGTGAGCGCTACTACTCAGGTCTCTCCATCTAGATCCTGTACTACTTTGTCGGTCCATCTACGCTGGACCGGTTCGGGTGCTACATGCAGTGCCTTGATAGACTCTGGGGCTGAGGGTTGTTTCATGGACGAAGCATGGGCTCGGAAACATGACATTCCTTTCAGAGAGTTAGACAAGCCTACGCCCATGTTCGCCTTAGATGGTAGTCACCTTCCCAGTATCAGATTTGAGACACTACCTTTAACCCTCACAGTATCTGGTAACCACAGTGAGACTATTTCTTTTTTGATTTTTCGTTCACCTTTTACACCTGTTGTTTTGGGTCATCCCTGGCTAGTATGTCATAATCCTTCTATTAATTGGTCTAGTAATTCTATCCTATCCTGGAACGTTTCTTGTCATGTGAAGTGTTTAATGTCTGCCATCCCTCCCGTTTCTTCTGTCCCCACTTCTCAGGAGGAACCTGGCGATTTGACAGGAGTGCCGGAGGAATATCATGATCTGCGCACGGTCTTCAGTCGGTCCCGAGCCAACTCCCTTCCTCCTCACCGGTCGTATGAATGTAGTATTGATCTCCTTCCGGGGACCACTCCTCCTCGGGGTAGACTATACTCTCTGTCGGCTCCCGAACGTAAGGCTCTCGAGGATTATTTGTCTGTGTCTCTTGACGCCGGTACCATAGTGCCTTCTTCCTCTCCGGCCGGGGCGGGGTTTTTTTTGTTAAGAAGAAGGACGGTACTCTGCGCCCCTGCGTGGATTATCGAGGGCTGAATGACATAACGGTTAAGAATCGTTATCCGCTTCCCCTTATGTCATCAGCCTTCGAGATTCTGCAGGGAGCCAGGTGCTTTACTAAGTTGGACCTTCGTAACGCTTACCATCTCGTGCGCATCAGAGAGGGGGACGAGTGGAAAACGGCGTTTAACACTCCGTTAGGGCATTTTGAGTACCGGGTTCTGCCGTTTGGTCTCGCCAATGCGCCAGCTGTTTTTCAGGCATTAGTTAATGATGTTCTGAGAGACATGCTGAACATCTTTGTTTTTGTCTATCTTGACGATATCCTGATTTTTTCACCGTCACTCGAGATTCATGTTCAGCACGTTCGACGTGTTCTACAGCGCCTTTTAGAGAATTGTCTCTACGTAAAGGCTGAGAAGTGCTCTTTTCATGTCTCCTCCGTTACTTTTCTCGGTTCCGTTATTTCCGCTGAAGGCATTCAGATGGATTCCGCTAAGGTCCAAGCTGTCAGTGATTGGCCCGTTCCAAGGTCACGTGTCGAGTTGCAGCGCTTTCTAGGTTTCGCTAATTTCTATCGGCGTTTCATTTGTAATTTCAGTCAAGTTGCTGCCCCTCTCACAGCTCTTACTTCTGTCAAGACGTGTTTTAAGTGGTCCGGTTCCGCCCAGGGAGCTTTTGATCTTCTAAAAGAACGTTTTACGTCCGCTCCTATCCTCGTTACTCCTGACGTCACTAGACAATTCATTGTCGAGGTTGACGCTTCAGAGGTAGGCGTGGGAGCCATTCTATCCCAGCGCTTCCAGTCTGACGATAAGGTTCATCCTTGCGCTTATTTTTCTCATCGCCTGTCGCCATCTGAACGCAACTATGATGTGGGTAACCGCGAACTGCTCGCCATCCGCTTAGCCCTAGGCGAATGGCGACAGTGGTTGGAGGGGGCGACCGTTCCTTTTGTCGTTTGGACAGACCATAAGAACCTTGAGTACATCCGTTCTGCCAAACGACTTAATGCTCGTCAAGCTCGTTGGGCGTTGTTTTTCTCTCGTTTCGAGTTTGTGATTTCTTACCGTCCGGGTAGCAAGAACACCAAGCCTGATGCCTTATCCCGTCTTTTTAGTTCTTCTGTGGCTTCTACTGATCCCGAGGGGATTCTTCCTTATGGGCGTGTTGTCGGGTTGACAGTCTGGGGAATTGAAAGACAGGTTAAGCAAGCACTCACGCACACTGCGTCGCGCGCGCTTGTCCTAGTAACCTTCTTTTCGTTCCTGTTTCCACTCGTTTGGCTGTTCTTCAGTGGGCTCACTCTGCCAAGTTAGCTGGTCATCCCGGTGTTCGAGGCACTCTTGCGTCTATTCGCCAGCGCTTTTGGTGGCCGACTCAGGAGCGTGACACGCGCCGTTTCGTGGCTGCTTGTTCGGACTGCGCGCAGACTAAGTCAGGTAACTCTCCTCCTGCCGGTCGTCTCAGACCGCTCCCCATTCCTTCTCGACCATGGTCTCACATCGCCCTAGACTTCATTACCGGTCTGCCTTTGTCTGCGGGGAAGACTGTGATTCTTACGGTTGTCGATAGGTTCTCTAAGGCGGCACATTTCATTCCCCTCGCTAAACTTCCTTCCGCTAAGGAGACGGCACAAATCATCATCGAGAATGTGTTCAGAATTCATGGCCTCCCGTTAGACGCCGTTTCAGACAGAGGCCCGCAATTAACGTCACAGTTTTGGAGGGAGTTCTGTCGTTTGATTGGTGCGTCCGTCAGTCTCTCTTCCGGGTTTCATCCCCAGTCTAACGGTCAAGCAGAGAGGGCCAATCAGACGATTGGTCGCATACTACGCAGCCTTTCTTTCAGAAACCCTGCGTCTTGGGCAGAACAGCTCCCTGGGCAGAATACGCTCACAACTCGCTTCCTTCGTCTGCTACCGGGTTATCTCCGTTTCAGAGTAGTCTGGGTTACCAGCCTCCTCTGTTCTCATCCCAGCTTGCCGAGTCCAGCGTTCCCTCCTCTCAAGCGTTTGTCCAACGTTGTGAGCGCACCTGGAGGAGGGTGAGGTCTGCACTTTGCCGTTACAGGGCACAGACTGTGAGAGCCGCCAATAAACGTAGGATTAAGAGTCCAAGGTATTGTTGCGGCCAGAGAGTGTGGCTTTCCACTCGCAACCTTCCCCTTACGACAGCTTCTCGTAAGTTGACTCCGCGGTTCATTGGTCCGTTCCGTGTCTCCCAGGTCGTCAATCCTGTCGCTGTGCGACTGCTTCTTCCGCGACATCTTCGTCGCGTCCATCCTGTCTTCCATGTCTCCTGTGTCAAGCCCTTTCTTCGCACCCCCGTTCGTCTTCCCTCCCCCCTCCCGTCCTTGTCGAGAGCGCACCTATTTACAAGGTACGTAGGATCATGGACATGCGTTCTCGGGGACGGGGTCACCAATACTTAGTGGATTGGGAGGGTTACGGTCCTGAGGAGAGGAGTTGGGTTCCGTCTCGGGACGTGCTGGACCGTTCACTTATTGATGATTTCCTCCGTTGCCGCCAGGATTCCTCCTCGAGTGCGCCAGGAGGCGCTCGGTGAGTGGGGGTACTGTCATGTTTTGTCTTATATTGTCTTGTCATTTTGCTTTTCCCTCTGTTTCCCGTTTTCCCCTGCTGGTCTTTTTAGGTTCGTTCCCCTTTTTCTCTCTCCCTTCCTCTCTCTCTTCTCTCTATCGTTCCGTTCCTGCTCCCAGCTGTTCCTATTCCCCTAATCAATCATTTAGTCTTCCCACACCTGTTCCCTATCTTTTCCCTGATTAGAGTCCCTATTTCTCCCCTTGTTTTCCGTTTCTGCCCTGTCGGATCCTTGTCTATTGTTCACCGTGCTGTGTCTGTGTATCGCCCTGTCGTGTCGTGTTTCCCTCAGATGCTGCGTGGTGAGCAGGTGTCTGAGTCTGCTACGTTCAAGTGCCTTCCCGAGGCAACCTGCAGTTCATGATTAAAGTCTCCAGTCTGTTCTCGTCATTACGAGTGGAATTGTGCTTTATGATTGTATATTTACTTTACTGGATTAAAGACTCTGTTTTCGCCAAGTCGCTTTTGGGTCCTCATTCACCTGCATAACAAGATGTCTATGTGTCAGGGGAGAAGCTCCAGGTGGTATCCGATTTTAAGTACCTTGGCATCATACTTGATTCCAACCTCTCTTTTAAAAAGCATGTGAAAAAGGTAATTCAAATAACTAAATTCAATCTAGCTATTCAATCTAGCGATTTATACGAAATTGTTTGACTACAGAGGTAGCAAAACTGTACTTCCACTTAACATAATGCTTGACTAGTTGGACCCAAGCTTGCTGTACAACATTAAAACCTATTCAGTCTGTCTACAAACAGGCTCTCAAAGTGCTTGATAGGAAGCCCAATAGCCATCATCATTGTCACATCCTTAGAAAGCATGAGCTCTTGAGTTGGGAAAATCTTGTGCAATACACCGACGCATGTCTTGTATTCAAGATCCTTAATGGCCTGGCTCCCCCTCCACTCAATATTTTTGTTAAACAGAAAACCCAGACATATGGCAGCAGATCCACAAGGTCTGCCACGAGAGGTGACTGTATAGTTCCCCTAAGGAAAAGCACCTTTAGTAAATCTGCATTCTCTGTGAGAGCTTCCCATGTCTGGAATACACTGCCATCAGACACACATAACTGCACCACATATCACACTGTTCACAATCAGATTTGTGAACATGGTCCCTAGCTGTGTGTTGCCGCTTTCCATGTTGTCTGTTGTCTGTAGCTTGTGAGGTGTGGAAACACTTTGTTGCTTTTATGAATTTTGTCTTGCTGCTTTTTGTCCTATGTTGCTCTGTCTGTATGCTATGTCTTGCTTGTCCTATGTTGCTATGTCTTGCTTGTTCTATGGTGCTATTGTCTATATTGTAATTGTTTTTAATAACCTGCCCAGGGACTGCGGTTGAAAATTAGCCGGCTGGCTAAAACCGGCACTTTTACTGAAACGTTGATTAATGTGTACTGTCCCTATAAAATAAAATAAACTAAACTAAACTAAAACATTACTGAATAATTAATTTAGTTGACAACAGCATGATAACAAAGTAAAGACCCTGCGTCCTCATTAAGGAAATCCAACGTGCTTACTTATCCAAAATAAAAAGTCAACTAAATAATTCAGGGTTCCTGGCTGGCAGAGGGAAAGTGGGGGACTATATTTTCACAAAACATGTTTTCCTCCTATTTCGCAGAAAGACTTAAATCTTTTTAGTGCCTTTTATCGTTCACTCTGTGGGACTAGCAGTAGTACTTGTTGAAACAGATATAGTAAGTCTCATAAGGTGTTATGACACACAACATGAATTAAAATATACACTCAAACAATTACATAAGGAATCTTTGACATACTGTATCATTTCACTCACAGTGTCGGCATAGGCCTGCACTTTCTGATGCACACGGTGCAGCTGAGACATGCTGGTTGAGTGACTGACTGAGTTGTTAGAAAAAGTCTTTATTCCATGGATGTTTATCCATAGCTGCCTAGTGTTGAGGAATAGGAAACCACTGGTTGTGGGCTTTGGTCTAGTGAGACATAAACATTTGGTTTACGGACTGTAAATCTGCATTTCTGGTGATGGCTTCTGTATTGCTCCTGTTTTAGCCCCCGCCATCACTACCACCACCTTCAAAACAGGGTTCTGAGGTCATACAGGTCTGAGTTTGATATGGCTAAGGTACTGCAATTGTTGGAATTTGGGTGCTAGGAGTATAGTAATATAGTTGCGAAATAGTAACACCACTACCACTACTGTCTTCACTTGTTTTGAACCATAGAATTTACACGAGGTTGAGCATCCCCAGCTGATTTCTATGTATACCTAAGACACTATAGTTTATGCATTTTGCTGATCGATTCCATTAGACAGTAAACATAGCGACTGTCTCAATAGAGTGGCCCCTCTGTTGTGGGTTTTATTTGCCACTCTGAGCCAGGGGGCTGTGGGTTGGTGTGTGTTGTCTGGCTGGCTCTCTAGTGCTGCCTCCTCCAGGGATCCACCGAGCCTTAGAGAGAGGAAAGGAGACGGGAGGGGAGAGGGTTGGTTGGGTGGGTGACTCATTTTGACCCACTTAAAATGGTGAGGTGGGTAAGCTGGGATAATGCTGAAATATGGTAACACAGCCTGTTTCCTACTCATACAGATAAAAGGGACAAGGAGTTTCCATTCTTCTAAAGTACACATTTTGAGCATGCAACTGACTCACAGCCATTCTCTTTTACAACCATTTCCTTCTAAATGGCTGAATGGTTCGAAATTGAAGCCGTTCCTTCTTACCATTGGTTTTGCACATGACACTGTATGTCAGTGTATATCTGAAGCATTCTTAAAGTTCCTAGAGGACCCTTGCTGATTTGACCTGTCACTTCACTCTCCAAAAATAGGAATCCAAACGTAAACAGAAGAGAGACACGAAGGCAAGAGCAGAGCAAAGACCCTGTCAAGGTGCCACCTTACTGCTCTCGTCACTCGTCCAGAACCACTAATTGGGTTGTGGTAAAACCAGGGAGCAAAAACCATTACATTATAACACATAAACTGCCTCATGAGCACAATAATAATGTAATATGGTGCATTCGACAAATAGACCCCTTGACCTTTCCACATTTTGTTACGTTACAGCCTTATTCTAAAATGGATTTAAAAAATAAAATAAATTCTCATCCATCTACACACAATACCCCACAATGACAAAGGGAAAACAGGTTTTTAGAAATGTTCGCAAATGTATACACAATTCAAAAAGCAGATACCTTATTTGCATAGGTGTTCAGACCCTATTTGCATAGGTGTTCAGACCCTTTGCCATGTGACTTGGAATTGAGCTCAGGTGCATCCCATTTCCATTAATCATCCTTGAGATGTTTCTACAACTTGTTTGGAGACCGATCCCATGTGCAAAATTCAGCTCCGAGACAGGATTGTTTTCGAAGCACAGACCTTTACCAAAAAATGTATGCAGCATTGAAGGTCCCCAAGAACAAAGTGGCCTCCATCATTCTTAAATGGAAGAAGTTTGGAAACACCCGGACTATTCCACGAGCTAGCCGCCCGGCCAAACTGAGCAATCGGGGAGAAGGGCCTTGGTCAGGGAGGTGATGGTCACTCTGACAGAGCTCCATAGTTCCTCTGTGGAGATGGGAGAATGATCCTGAAGGACGGCCTTTATGGTAGAGTGGCCAGACGGATGCCAGTCCTCAGCAAAAGGCACATGACCGCCTGCTTTGAGTTTGCCAAAAGACACCTAAAGGACTGAATGCCAAGTATCACTTCTGGAGGAAACCTGGCACCCTCCTTACGGTGAAGCATGGTGGTGGCAGCATCATGCTGTGGGGATGTTTTTCAGCGGCAGGGACTGGATTGAGCGAAAGATGAACAGAGCAAGGTTCACCTTCCAACAGGACAACAACCCAGCCACAGCCAAGAGGATGCAGGATTGGCTTCAGGACAAGTCTCTGAATGTACTTGAGGGGCCCAGCCAGAGCCTGGACTTGAACCCGATTAAACATCTTTGGAGAGACCTGAAAATAGCTGTGCAATGACGATGCACGTCCAACCTAACAGGGAATGAGAGGATCTGCAGAGAAGAATGGGAGAAACTCCCCAAATACAGGTGTGCCAGCTTGTAGTGTCATACCCAAGGAGACTTGAGGCTGTAATCGCTACCAAAGGTGCTTCAGTAAACGGTCTGAATAGTTATGTAAATGTGATACATTTGTTGCAAAACAATCTAAAAAATAGTTTTTGCTTTGTCATTATGGGTATTATGTGTAGATTGATGAGGGGGGAAAAATAATGTAATACATTTTCTAATACGGCTGTCACGTAACAAAATGTAGAAAAAGTCAAGGGATCTGAATACTTTCCGAATGCACTGTAAGTGTTGCTGGGAAATAAGATGGGAGAAATTATCATCATAGCTTGTGTGGTATCATATTCCATAAATAGTCTGCTTGCTAGAAGCCAGTCTGTGACCTGTCTGTGTAGTGTCACACAGACTGTGGTAACGACCCTCGAAATGAGTCTGAGGTTTGCTTTGGCTTGCTCATACTGAACCGTTTCCCAGAAATACTTGATATCTGAAATCGTTTTTTATATTACTTTTCCCCATCCATTTAATGCGGTCTTTCAACGGGTTAGGGACATCGGAATGTTCTGGAGATGGTGTTTTTTTTGCAGTCAGACTTGATCTGACTCAACTCTGAAACACTCTGTTTGTGTGTAAGTGAATATGTGTGATCGATGTGTGTGAAAAAGAGATGAGTTCAGTGGATTCTCATGGGACTTAACGTAGCACTAGACTTTACCTAGCACTAGACAGCTGATTTAAATGATCATCTCATCAACAAGGATAGATGGTGGATAAATGCTGTTTAACATTAGAAGAAAAAAATCAGTTCCGGTCTGCTTAAGTTGTGGCTCACCCATAGCTACCAATGCCATAGAAGCTGGGTCTGGTCTGCTTAGTCCTTTTTCCATCAGGAAAAAAAGAGCGAGGGAGATGTCTGGCTTCCTCTTCCGTCTCTGCATCAAGCTTTGGTTATTTGAATCAGGTGTGCAGTGCTAAGACAACATAAAAAAATGGTGCACCCTTTTGGGCCAGGATTTAAAAACACTGCTCTGGAAAATTGTCACGCACACGTGCGCAATAGCACAACAAACTAAACCTAACCTTAACTTCTAACCCTATCCTTAAATCTAACCATGACCTTAAACCTGACCCCAAAGCCTAAAATAACCTTTTTTAAGACGCTGACATTTTTGGCTAAACCATGTTCAAAAAGGGTTCTAAATTGACTGTCTTCATGCTGATAATATCAGTAAAATTATGATAATTTGATGGATGAAAAACATACAGTACAATGTTGCATTGTTCTAATTTATTTTCCCTTCTTAAAGCTAATTACCAAGTGATTCATATTCACAAGTATTTCACTTTTGATGTAAAGGTTAGGTGTCAGTTCCTGCCTGTTCCAGCACATTCCAACATATTTCTACCACTTTCTACTGACCTTTCAGGAACTCAACCTTTTAAAATATCCCATTGAAGAAGCCAATTCACTGTAAAGGAATTCAGAGAGACCTGTGAATTTTGATTTATCAAGGGGGGATATTGAGTGTGATACCTGAAGTCTACTTTAACCCTCAAGGTGCTGGTGTTACATTTGGGGGGGGTGTTGTTGGCAATTTCCGCCTATCATCTCCAAGACATGTTCAGACCAGCAGAACAGCTGGCCGGAGTGTTTACGTGTTTCCTGAACCCAAGAAAGCGAAGGAACCTGAACTAAATGACTATCGCCCCAGAGCACTCCCTTCTTTCAATCGTGAAGTGATTTGAGAGGGTTGTTAAGTACCGGAGTGCGAAGTCTAGGACAAAAAGGCTTCTCAACTGTTTTTACCCCCAAGCCATAAGACTCCTGAACAGGTAACCCATGGACTATTTGCATTGTGTGCCTCCTCCCAACCCCTCTTTTACGCTGCTGCTACTCTCTGTTTATCTAATATGCATAGTCACTTTAACTATACATCCATGTACATACTCCCTCAATTGGCCCGACCAACCAGTGCTCCCACACATTGGCTAACCGGGCTATCTGCATTGTGTCCCACCACCCGCCAACCCCTCTTTTTACGCTTCTGCTACTGACTCTCTGTTCATCATATATGCACAGTCACCTTAACGATACCTACATGTACATACTACCTCAATGAGCCTGTCTGTATATAGCCTTGCTACTCTTTTTTCAAATGTCTTCTACTGTTGTTTTATTTCTTTACTTCCCTACACACACACACACACACACACACACACACACACACACACACACACACACACACACACACACACACACACACACACACACACACACACACACACACACACACACACACACACACACACACACACACACACACACACACACACACACACACACACCTTTTTTTGGCACCATTGGTTAGAGCCTGTAAGTAAGCATTTCACTGTAAGGTTTACACTTGTTGTATTCGGCGCACGTGACAAATAAACTTTGATTTGATTTGATCACATCACCTCCACCTTACCCGACACCCTAGACTCAATACAATTTGCATAACGCCCCAACAGATCCACAGATTACGCAATCCCCATTGCTCTGCACACGGTCTTGGCGGAGTGGTGCCAGGAAAATAAACTCTAACTCAACATCAACAAAATGAAGGAGCTGATCGTGGGCTACAGGAGATGGCAGAGACTACAGGAGACAGCTGAGAGCGCAGGCACCTATCCATACTGACGGGGCCACATTAGAGAGGGTTAAAAGCTTCAAGCGCCATGGCGTGTGCATCATTGAAGACCTGAAATGGTCCCTCCATAGCTTCAGTGTGGTGTAGAACCTCAGGAGGCTGAAGAAATTCAGCTTGGTCCATAAGTCCCTCATCAAGTACCTCAGCCACCCGATCCACAACCTGGTCACCCCGCTACCATCTAGAAGGCAAACACAGAACAGGTGCATCAATGCATGGTCAGAAAATCGATTGAAACGTTATGAATCGTAGGTTCACAGATGTTTTTTGCTCAAATGACTTTCTTTCTACCTTCTGAAAATACTCGTCATGTAAGCATGTAATTATATTAATTTTGCATGCCTAACAAACCCAGGCAATATCAGTAGCCTAGTCATATTGCTCGCTATGTGCAGTTATTCCTATTCCTGATTTGGCACATCTGCGTGTCACCTTCAGCATTCAAATGTTTGTCAACTGGCTTGCGCAATAATAAGCTTTATTAGTTGAGAGGCAACCAATGTAATTTGCTAGGTCATTTTCTATCAAATGCTCTTTTGAAGATGGTGTTTTACCGGAAGGAAAGTAGCTTAAGCTACCACTGGAGACACAACTCTAATCTGGATATATAGGTAGGGTACATGCTACATTAGAAATTATTATGATCGTTCAGCTTCACCATCAGCAATAGTTTTGATAGTTCTGCTTGAAAAAATCAGTATATATAATGGGAAAAAATCAGTATGTATTATGGTCATTTTTAGATATCCAGTACATGGTAAAGTTATAATTTCATAGTGAGGATGGAAATCACTTCTGCTACCGGCATTGCATGGTTGAAGCGAAAGGAGAAGAGAAGCTCACTCCAATTGCATCAACTTCCAAATGGTCTAAACCATACAACACACACACACACACACACACACACACACACACACACACACACACACACACACACACACACACACACACACACACACACACACACACACACACACACACACACACACACACACACACACACACACACACACACACACACACACACACACACACACACACACACACACAGAAAAGTCAGCTCAGACAGATCCAGCTGAGAGAAGCCCAGTTCATGAGCTCCATCAGCAGCAGATTGTAATATACGATGGAAAAGGAATGTGCTTTTATAAAACAAATGTTAGTGAAACTAATTGTATCGAATCGTAACCAAATCGTATTGATTCGTTCCTCTTATCAACCCGAATCTCGCCGAATCGTTTCAAACTAAAATGTATTGTTCCTGTATCATATTGGAGCCCATGTATCTAGATACGTATAGAACATTCTTGAAAGGGAAAGATGCACATCCCTACTGTCTCCAGACTTTTGGATTATGTGTGTGTATTGTTATTGTATTGCTAGCTATTACTGCACTGTTGGTTAGAAACGTAAGCATTTCGCTGCACCTGCGATATCATCTGCAAATCTGTGTAAGCGACCAATAAACTTCGATTTGTTTTTCAGACAGGCGTGAGTTACTACTGTTCTCCATCTGAATCCCTTGAAGTCTCTATTTGGAGGATGTGACAGTTTTGTCGAAGTGTGCTCATGTTAGTCCCGTTCCTGATTGTGTAATGTCCCTGTGCTCGTGTCATCATTTGCTCAAAGGAACAGACATGAGGAAGGACACTTCCTCCAACTCACAGTTTACTGTGACACTGCATGATATCACAGGAACACTCCGGTGCCATTCACCAGCTGCTCTGTTGGACTCCTCTATCTCTCTTTAGTTCAATATTAATTTTTACTCTTTAAAGATACAATAGTTGTCTAAACCATACAACACACACACACACACACACACACACACACACACACACATACACACACACACACACACACACACACACACACACACACACACACACACACACACACACACACACACACACACACACACACACACACACACACACACACACACAGATTAAGTTAAAGCATGTTTACCTGCAAGAATCACATTCGCACATGCCACAAATGAATGTGTATACACCTGTTACTGTCATAGATTAAGCTGACTAACCTATCATCCTACCTCTCCTTAAAGACATGCTCCAGAACGTTGGCAACTATTAAGTATTAAACCTCCTGCTTTGGGCTGGGTGTGTCAATGTATATTTCATACAGTTGAAGTCGGAAGTTTACATGCACTTAGATTGGAGTCATTAATACTTCACAAATGTCTTGTTAACACACTATAGTTTTGACAAGTCGGTTAGGACATCTACTTTGTGCATGACACAAGCAATTATTTCACTTATAATTCACTGTATCACAATTCCAGTTGGTCAGAAGTTTACATACACTAAATTGACTGTGCCTTTAAACAACTTGGAAAATTCCAGAAAATTATGTTATGGTTTTAGAAGCTTCTAATGGGCTAATTGACAAAATTTGAGTCACTTGGAGGTGTACCTGTGGATGTGTTTCAAGGACTACCTTCAAACTCAGTGCCTCTTTGCTTGACATCATGGGAAAATCAGAAGAAATCCGCCAATGACTCAGAAAAAAATTATAGACCTCCACAAGTCTGGTTCATCCTTGGGAGCAATTTCTAAATGCCAGAAGGTACCATGTTCATCTGTATAAAAAATAGTATGCAAGTATAAACACCATGGGACCACACAGCCATCATACCGTTCAGGAAGGAGACGCGTTCGGGCTCCTAGAGATGAATGTACTTTGGTGCGAAAAGTGCAAATCAATTCCAGAACAGCAAAGGACCTTGTGAAGATGCTGGAGGAAACAGGTACAAAAGTATCTAAATCCACAGTAAAACGAGCCCTATATTGACATAACCTGAAAGGCCTCTCAGCAAGGAAGAAGCCACTGCTCCAAAACCGCCATAAAAAAGTCAGACTACGGTTTGCAACTGCACATGGGGACAAAGATTGTACTTTTTGGAGAAATGTCCTCTGGTCTGATGAAACAAAAATAGAACTGTTTGATCATGATGACCATCGTCATGTTTGGAAGAAAAAGGGGGAGGCTTGCAAAGCTGAAGAACACCATCCCAACCGTGAAGCACAGGGGTGGCAGCACTATGTTGTGGGGGTGCTTTGCTGCAGGAGGGACTGGTGCACTTCACAAAATAGATGGCATCATGAGGTAGGAAATTTATGTGGATATATTGAAAATGGTGCTTGCCTACGGAGCTGTGAGGGGAACGGCACCTCAGTACCTCCAGGCTTTGATCAGGCCCTACACCCAAATAAGGGCACTGCGTTCATCCACCTCTGGCCTGCTCGCCTCCCTACCACTGAGGAAGTACAGTTCCCGCTCAGCCCAGTCAAAACTGTTCGCTGCTCTGGCTCCCCAATTGTGGAACAAACTCCCTCACGACGCCAGGACAGCGGAGTCAATCACCACCTTCCGGAGACACCTGAAACCCCACCTCTTTAAGGAATACCTAGGATAGGATAAAGTAATCCTTCTCACCCCCCCCCTTAAAATATTTAGATGCACTATTGTAAAGTGGCTGTTCCACTGGATGTCATAAGGTGAATGCACCAATTTGTAAGTCGCTCTGGATAAGAGCGTCTGCTAAATGACTTAAATGTAAATGTAATGTAAATGAAAAAACATCTCGACATCAGTCAGGAAGTTAAAGCTTGGTCGCAAATGGGTCTTCCAAATGGACAATGACCCCAAGGATACTTCCAAAGTTGTGAAAATGGCTTAACCTCTTGAAGCTATGGGGGCGCTATTTCATTATTGGATAAAAAAAACGTGCCCGTTTTAAGCGCAATATTTTGTCACGAAAAGATGCTCGACTATGCATATAATTGACAGCTTTGGAAAGAAAACACTTTGACGTTTCCAAAACTGCAAAGATATTATCTGTGAGTGCCCCAGAACTGATGCTACAAACAGGAAATGAGCAGAATTTTTGAGGCTCTGTTTTCCATTGTCTCCTTATATGGCTGTGAATGTGCCAGGAATGAGCCTGCCCTTTCTATTGTTTCTCTAAGGTGTCTGCAGCATTGTGACGTATTTGTAGGCATATCATTGGAAGATTGGCCATAAGAGACGACATTTACCAGGTGTCCGCCCGGTGTCCTTTGTTGAAATTGCTGCGTAATCTACAAGCTGCACGCAGTCATCCAGTGGTTGAGAGGAGAGAGGAGACTTCCACGAACGATATATCATGAAGAGATATGTGAAAAACACCTTGAGGATTGATTCTAAACAACGTTTGCCATGTTTCCGTCGATATTATGGAGTTAATTTGGAAAAAAGTTTGGCGTTATGATGACTGAATTTTCGTTTTGTTTTGGTAGCCAAACATGACGCAAGAAAACGGAGCGATTTCTCCTGCACAAATAATCTTTCAAGAAAAACTGAACATTTGCTATCTAACTGAGAGTCTCCTCATTGAAAACATCCAAAGTTCTTCAAAGGTAAATTATTTTATTTGAATGGTTTTCTGGTTTTTGTGAAAATGTTGCCTGCTGAATACTAACGCTAAATGCTACGCTAACCTGCAAGAGCTATCAATACTGTTACACAAATGCTTGTTTTGCTATGGTTGAGAAGCATATTTTTGAAAATCTGAGATGACAGTGTTGTTAACAAAAGGCTAAGCTTGAGAGCTAGCATATTGATTTCATTTCATTTGCGATTTTCATAAATAGTTAACGTTGCATTATGGTAATGCTCTTGAGGCTGTAGTCACGATCCCGGATCCGGGATGGCTCGACGCAAGAAGTTGGGCCTCCTGGGCCATATACAGCGTTCCTCATTGAGTTCCCTGAATTCCTATCGGACCTTGTAGTCATAGCAGATAATATTGACATTTTTGGTGACTTTAATATTCACATGGAAAAGTCCACAGACCCACGCCAAAATGTTTTTGGAGCCATCATCGACTCAGTGGGTTTTGTCCAACATGTCTCTGGACCTACTCACTGTCACAGTCATTCTCTGGACCTAGTTTTGTCCCATGGAATAAATGTTGTGGATCTTAATGTATTTCCTTATAATCCTGGACTATCGGACCACCATTTTATTACGTTTGCAATTGCAACAAATAATCTGCTCAGACACCAACCAAGGAGCATCAAAAGTCGTGCTATAAATTCACAGACAACACAAAGATTCCTTGATGCCCTTCCAGACTCCCTCTGCCTACCCAAGGACGTCAGAGGACAAAAATCAGTTAACCACCTAACTGAGGAACTCAATTTAACCTTGCACAATACCCTAGATGTAGTTGCACCCCTAAAAACTAAAAACATTTCTCATAAGAAACTAGCTCCCTGGTATACAGAAAATTCCCGAGCTCTGAAGCAAACTTCCAGAAAATTGGAACGGAAATGGCACCACACCAAACTGGAAGTCTTCCGACTAGCTTGGAAAGACAGTACCGTGCAGTATTGAAGAGCCCTCACTGCTGCTCGATCATTCTATTTTTCCATCTTAATTGAGGAAAATAAGAACAATCCCAAATTTATTTTTGATACTGTCGCAAAGCTAACTAAAAAGCAATATTCCCCAAGTGAGGATGGCTTTCACTTCAGCAGTAATAAATTCATTAAATTCTTTGAGGAAAAGATCATGATTATTAGAAAGCAAATGACGGACTCCTCTTTAAATCTGCGTATTCCTTCAAAGCTCAGTTGTCCTGAGTCTGCACAACTCTGCCAGGACCTAGGATCAAGAGAGACACTCAAGTGTTTTAGTACTATATCTCTTGACACAATGATGAAAATAATCATGGCCTCTAAACCTTCAAGCTGCATACGGGACCCTATTCCAACTAAACTACTGAAAGAGCTGCTCCTGTGCTTGGCCCTCCTATGTTGAACATAATAAACAGCTCTCTATCCACTGGATGTGTACCAAACTCACTAAAAGTGGCAGTAATAAAGCCTCTCTTGAAAAAGCCCAACCTTGACCCAGAAAAAAAAAAAAACTATCGGCCTATATCAAAACTTCCATTCCTCTCAAACATTTTTAGAAAAGGCTGTTGCGCAGCAACTCACTGCCTCCCTGAAGACAAACAATGTATACGAAATGCTTTAGTCTGGTTTTAGACCCCATCATAGCACTGAGACTGCACTATATAAAAATAAATACATTTGATAAACAAAGTCATGGTATTGGAGTGGCCATCACAGAGCAAGGAGGACTACAAACCTGACACAATTACACCAGCTCTGTCAGGAGGAATGGGCCAAAATTAACCCAACTTATTGTGGGAAGTTTGTGGAAGGCAACCCAAAACGTTAAACAATTAAACAATTTAAAGGCAATGCTACCAAATACTATTTGAGTGTATGTAAACTTCTGACCCACTGGGAATGTGATGAAAGAAATAAAAGCTGAAATAAATAATTATCTCTACTATTATTCTGACATTTCACATTCTGAAAATAAAGTGGTGATCCTAACTGACCTAAGACAGGGAATTTGAACTTGGACTAAATGTCAGGAATTGTGAAAAACTGAGTTGAAATGTACTTGGCTAAGGTGCATGTAAACTTCTGACTTCAACTGTACATGCATAATCTATGAGCAGAATTACCATTTTACCTCAAAAAGTCCCTAGCTTTTCTGTAAGCTGTGCTGCGCCATTTTCCCTACATGTCCCCCCACGTGGGCCAGACCCCTAGCAAGTCAAGTTCTAGCCAATGAGCTTCAGCCCCTGCCATTTGAGTGACAGCTAGCAAGATGCACACACAGCAGAGCAAGAGAGCATTGACATAGTGTACATATCTGCACATGTGTCATAGTAGCAATTTTCAGAGACCACTTTTGGCTCGTGAGCGCTACTTTCAGAACTACTGGCTAAAAGGTATACAAAAGTAATGGAGAATCTCTTTCATCTTTGGAGACAGCCTCCTCATACTTACAACATACTGTGCCCAGGCGGCCAGTGACAAGCCTTTACTCATAATTGTCACTTCCTCTCTCTCTCTCTCTCTCTCTCTCTGCCTGCCTGCCTTTTAACTGTCTTGGACCCCTGGTGTGTTATCTGTTCGAAATTTCAATGGCATCTGCAGAATATGTTATCACTTTACCCTTCTGCCTGGCCCTGTCTTTTTCCCTCTGTCCATCTGCTCCCCATAACCATACAGGGTGGACCCGGAACGAGGAGAGGAGCAGCACAATGGAAGACTGAAGAGAAAAATAGACTTGGAGAAATGAGAATAAAGTGAAGGGTCAAATCCATAAGAGACCAAATAGAAACAATAACAAGTGAAGTAAGGACATGAGACAGTCCGATCCAATGCTCGAGCTGTTGTATGGAGATGTGAACGTTGGATGCTGAAGCCTGTGTTTTTAGGGCATGCTGAGTAATGTGGCAGAGAGAGGAGAGAGCAGGAGGCAGAGCGAGAGAGAGAGACCCTGCCAGCTCAGGGGAGAAGGGAGTTCGGTTGGCTCTCGGTGGACATCAGGACGGCCCCACCATCCCTGACTCCTGTCTGTCATTCAGAGTGAGGGAGCTCAGTAGTCATGACCCTGTCCTTTAACACTGTATCAGGGGCCCCAGCTTCTGCATACCATGGCTTTGCATCTTGACTGGTCATGGCCAGAGCTCATAATGGCGTATCTCATTACAATTTTGCCAATGAAACTAAAAAATATGGGTCATAGACGTGATAGTAACTCTGAATTCATGGAACTATTATAGCTTTGTGCGGTGTTGTTTAAAATGCTACCCCCTTCTACAACCTACAATACCTTTAAGCAAATATTTACTGTTCAATTAAATGGCAATATGATGGCTTAAATACCATGTATTTAAAATGTATGTTATTACATCTATTTTTATCACACCAATATATTTTCATATAATGGTGTCGGAGGGGATGGCTGTTGTTTTAAGGGCTCCTAACCAACTGTGTTATTCTGTTTCCCCCCCATTGTTTGTACATAATGTTTCTGCCACAGTCTCTTATGAACTGAAAGAGTTTCTGGACATCAGAACAGCAATTACTCACCTCGGACTGGACACTTGTTTTGTAAATGAATCAGAGGCAAAAGATTTACGGCTCCTCCCGGACCAGGCCAAAATCCCCATCATTCGCATGAAGAGAAAACACTGATACATTGGCCGCAGATCCGGGTGCTTGGTGAGAATTTGTCAGTGAGAGGATAATTCGCCTTTACAACCCATCCTACTGGCTGTCATGACTGTCCACGAGAATCCAAATAGGTCAGATCAGGTTTGCAATGAATAACTTCAATCAGACCCCTCTCACTCGCAGAGGGGGGAGGAAAGACGGGATTAACAACTTACATCCCGTCGTAAATCAAGGGGAGAAGATTCAGGTCTCCCTTTCCAATATTAACTAAAGGAATGTCCTTTGTTTCAATATTTTTCCCGCTGAAACTCTAATACGTTCAAAAGCGAATATTGGAACAATATTTCTAACATAGAACGTGGGGAATGGTCAGAGGCGATCTATAGAACACTAATGTGTTTCCCCATTGTTTGTACATAATGTTCAGCACAGTCTCTATGAACTGAGGGTTAACTTGTTTTTAAAAATCAGGGGCAAAAAGACGGCTCCTCCCGGACCAGGCCAAACCATCCCGAAGAGGACATTGGCCGCATCCGGCTTGGTGAGAATTTGTCAAAAATCTGATACAAATAGGTGATCAGGTTTGGAAGATGACAGAATCTCAAGGGCTGAAGACACAAGATATTTTTCCCGCTGAACTTAATACGATTCTTAAGCTAATATTGGAACAATATTTCTAACATAGAACGTGGGGAATGGTCAGAGGCGATCTATAGAACACTAATGTCATTTTGTTTGTTATTTTGTGATGTCATTAAAAATGTTATGAAGGAAATACTGTAACTTGGAAAGTATACCCACTACATGTAAGAAGTTTCCATACTATGTGTTGTGCATGTAATATTAACAATTAAGAAAGTGGTTTTGGTAAAAGAGGGATGTGATTTGAGAAACTAATTGTTTTACATAAGTTTGTACAAGTGACAAGTCACACCCCCGAGTGAGGTCAGAGAGCATGTTAGCCTGACGGAACTGCCCCTTTCGAACAAACTGTATAAATGATGAGTAAAGAAATTAACATACTAGGCCAGAAAAGCATTAAACTACCGCTGCATGTTTAAAATGATTTGAACTTTGAATATCAACACGAGATAGAGACGATAAACTCACCTCCTGGAAAATCACTGGTATGGATGTTTAGCTGTCCTAAGTAAAAATATCTTTGAAAGCTAATTTAAGTAGGATCATTATACTACTCTGCTCAAGCCACCGTATTAAGCTACTCTCATCACCCAACTGGGAACTATCGACACGGCTGGCTAGCCCATCTTCAAAAAAGCATATTCAAGAGTGAATGGAAGGACAATAAACTCTGTAGTACTGTTCAGGACTACTCGACAAGTCACCGGATACAGGAAAACTACAGAGAAGAACAAAAGTAGAAACTTGTTGGAACCCTGTTGGACAATCAGAGCCTTACAAGAGTGCAGCGAAAAGGCCCAACTCCCTTTCCAAGGCAGCTCTGTACACCTGAAAGAGATCTGGTGAACCAAGGCATTTCATGTAAATACGTTAATGATTTCTTACTCAAAGCATGTGGCAGTTCTTGTGCAATATGGTTACTGTAAGTGAGAGTAGTTTCTGAAAGTACCCATGTTAAGTGTCTCTGTCCCCATCTCTCCATCCCCATCTCTTTTGTAACAAGCAGCCACGTTGTTGTGGCTTTGATGCCGCTATGGACCTGTTTTTAATGTATTAAGTGTGGATGTTTATCCTGTGTTGTCATTTAATTAGCTAGTAAATAAATAATTAAACCAATTTGTGTAGTACTGTCACGTCTCCTCCTGCTCCTCCCCTCTGGCGTTCGGTGTAGCCAGTGTAGTAACCACCGGTCCTGAGATCCATCATTATGCACACCTGGCATCAATTGTTATGCTGTTCTTTGGCTTGCAAGCCTCCCCTTTCTTTCTCCAAACATAACGATGGTCATTATGGTCAAAAAGTTATATTTTTGTGTCATCAGACCAGAGGACATTTCTCCAAAAAGTACGATCTTTGTCCCCATGTGCAGTTGCAAACCGTAGTCTGGCGCTTTTATGTCAGTTTTGGAGCAGTGGCTTCTTCCTTGCTGAGAGGCCTTTCAGGTTGTCGATATAGTACTCGTTTTAATGTGGATATAGATATTTTTGTACCTGCTTCCTCCAGCATCTTCACAAGATCCTTTGCTGTTGTTCTGGGATTGATTTACACTTTTCGCACCAAAGTATGTTCATCTCCAGGAGACAGAACGCGTCTCCTTCCTGAGCAGTATGATGGCTGCGTGTTCCCATGGTGTTTATACTTGCATACTATTGTTTATACAGATGAACGTGGTACCTTCAGGCATTTAGAAAATGCTCCCAATGATGAACCAGACTAATGGAGGTCTACAATTTTTTTCGGAGGTCTTGGCTTATTACTTTAGGTTTTCCCATGATGTCAAGCTAAGAAACACTACGTTTGAAGGTAGGCCTTGAAATACATCCATAGGTACACCTCCAATTGAGTCAAATAGTGTCAATTAGCCTATCAGAAGCTTCTAAAGACATGCCTTCATTTTCTGGAATTCTCCAGGCTGTTTAAAGGCCCAGTCAACTTAGTGTATGTAAACTTCTGACCCACTGGAATTGTGATACAGTGAATTTTAAGTCAAATAATCTGTCTGTAAACAATTGTTGGAAAAACTTGTGTCATGCACAAAGAAGATGTCCTAACCGACTTGCCAAAACTATAGTTTGTTATCAAGAAATTTGTGGAGTGGTTGAAAAACGAGTTTTAATGACTCCGACCTGAGTGTATGTAAACTTCCGACTTCAACTGTAAATAACAAAGTCAATGGATAGATGGGACCAGGGACGCTGAGGCATGGGAAGGGAAAGGAGTTTCCCTGCTGGAGGGGGGAATTTGGTTTGGGCAAATCCCCCCCCTCCCGTAGGTTCTTTCCCCAGTCAGTATGGTTTGTGTTTCTTTTGTATACACTACTCGTGTGTGTTATATTGTTATAAACTCACCAGCTGCACTTGATTCCCAACTCGCAGCGTATAATTTACAGGTACTGAATCATAAGTAAGACTCTGGTTTTTGCAGATGCAAGGAGGTTACGAATGATGACATGATAAGAGGTTATGATTAATTAATTAACTGTTTAGTAGATGTGATAGGTTAAGACATTTTAGAGTTTAATTCAGGAGGTGGTAACTCTTTAAAGAACCGCTCTCGTGGTGTCCCTGATCCTAATGAGTTACGTGATTAATTTAATTGGGTAACAATTAAACATAGTTAGGTAATTAGATAACAGTCTTCAGATTAATGTTAATATCAAGTCACAATGGTGAATGCGCAATCACTGGAGAATAAACAGGATGAGCTCCGTTCGAGACTCTCCTACCAATGGCACATTAACTGTAATATATTACATTTCACTGAGTCGTGGCTGAATGAGGACATAGATAATATAGAGTTGGCTGGGTTTTCCGTGCATTATCAAGACAGAACAGCAACCTCCGGTAAGACGAAGGGTGGTGGTCTGTGTCGATTTGTCAATAACAGTGCAATCTCTAAAATTAAGGAAGTCTCAAGGTTTTGCTCACATGAGGTAAAGTACCTCATGATAAGTTGTAGACCATAATATTTATCAAGAGTTTTAATCTATTTTTTCAATTTGTCTATTTACCATCACTAACCGATGCAGGCACTAAGATCACACTCAACGAGCTGTCATAAGTGAACAAGAGAATGCTCATGTAGAAGCGACGCTCGTAGTGGGCAGGGACTTTAATACAGGGAAACTTAAATTCATTTGATCTAATTGCTACCAGCATATCACATGTGCAACCAGAGGAACACAAACTATAGACCACCTTTACTCCACACACAGAGATGTGTACAAACTCGCCCTCCATTGGCAAATCTGAAAAATTTCACTCTGCAACTGGATCCTGGACTTCCTGACAGGCCGCCCCCAGGTGGTAAGGGTAGGCAACAACACAACTGCCATGCTGATCCTCAAGACGGGGGCCCCTCAGGGTTGCGTGTTTAATCCCCTCCTGTACTCCCTGTTCACCCATGACTGCGTGGACACGCACGACTCCAACACCATTATTATGTTTTCCGACGACACAACGGTGTTAGGCCTGATCACTGACAACGATGAGACGGCCTATAGGGAAGAGGTCAGAGACCTGGCAGTGTGGTGCCAGGACAACAATCTCTCCCTCAACGTCAGCAAGACAAAGGAGCTGATTGTGGACTACAGTAAAAGAAGGGTCGAGCACACCACCATTCACATTGACTGGGCTATAGTGGAGCGGGTGTCCTTGGTGTCCACATCACTAGCAAACTATCATGGTCCAAAAACACAAAGACAGTCATGAAGCGGGCACGACAACTCCTATTCCCTCTCAGGAGACTGAAAAATGTTGACATAGTTCCTCAGATCCTCAAAAAGTTCAACAACTGCACCATCATGAGCATCCTGACTAATTGCATCACCGCTTGGTATGGCAACTGCAAGGCATCCAACTGCAAGGCATCCAACTGCAAGGCATCCAACTGCAAGGCATCCAACTGCAAGGCATCCAACTGCAAGGCGCTACAGAAGGTAGTGCGTACGACCCAGTACATCACTGGGGCCAAGCTTCCTGCTATCCAGGACCTTGGTACGAGGCGGTGTCAGAGGGAGGCCCTAAAAATGGTCAAAAACTCCAGTCACCCAACTCATAGACTGTTCTCTCTGCTACCTTGTGGAAAGTGGTACCAGAATTCCAAGTCTAGGCTCAAAAGGCTCCTTAACACCTTCTATCCCCAAGCCATAAAACTGCTAAACAGTTAATCGAATGGCTACATGTACTATTTGCATTGACCCCCTTTTTTTACGCTGCTGCTACTCGCTGTTTATTATCTATGCATAGTCACTTTACCCCTGCCTATATATGTACATATTACCTCAATTACCTCGACTATCCTCTACCCCACACATTGACTCGGTACAGGTACACCCTTACCCCCTGTATAAAGCTTCATTATTATTTTTATAGTGTTCCTTTTTTTTTATATACATGACCCCCCCCCCTCCAAAATGGTCTTAAAAAAAAAACTGCATTGTTGGTTAAGGGCTTATAAGTAAGCATTTCACTGTTGTATTCCGCACATGTGACAAATAAAATTGTATTTGATTTTACATTTCATAAAGGTAGGCGAGAGACCAAAGCCATTTCCTCAATGTCAATGAATGAGGCACAGGGAATGAGTGGAACATGATTTATAATCCAGAGGAGGGTTGACTGTGTGGATATGCCCGAAAAAAATGTTCTCTATCCAAGAACGGATGAAATTATTATAATATAGTTATGCAGTGGTCTGCATATTAACTCAGATATTACACTGTCGACTAATTCATCAAGGTTTAACGACCAGTTTACAAACGGGTTTGTCACAGACAGCATAGTTTTGTTTGTTTAGGTTTAATTATCCAAAAAGGCTATTCGAGACTCCATTGGTTTTTATATCAAACATAATAGAAAGCATGTTTGTTGATCCTGCAGTGTTGTGTAATAGCCATAATGTGTGAAACGCTCTAATGAATTGAACCACAATTGATGCATCACAAAGCATTTCCCCTGTGCACAGGTGCATTCGGCATGCGTCTCCGCTATCGCATTGACATGTTTAATCTGTCTGTCTGTCTGTCTGTCTGTCTGTCTGTCTGTCTGTCTGTCTGTCTGTCTGTCTGTCTGTCTGTCTGTCTGTCTGTCTGTCTGTCTGTCTGTCTGTCTGTCTGTCTGTCTGTCTGTCTGCGTGTGTGTGTGTGTGTGTGTGTGTGTGTGTGTGTGTGTGTGTGTGTGTGTGTGTGTGTGTCCCCCAAACACCACCTGTGTGTGTGTGTGTGTGTGTGTGTGTGTGTGTGTGTGTGTGTGTGTGTTGTGTGTGTGTGTGTGTGTGTGTGTGTGTGTGTATGCGCATGCACCCTCGCGGTTAACCCCTCCCCCCAAACACCACCTCCATGTGACAAGAGAGCTGTCCGGCCCCTTTCGATTCCCATAGATCGAATTACTGGCTCTGCTCAATCCGCAGCACAGCCCACTGCCTCTTCTCCAATCACCGGTAAGCCTCGCGCTCCCCGGGTAAGGCCTACTCACCAACCTACTGTCTCACATTTTGATACATCACTCCGGAGCTATTACCTCTCATCAACCCAACTCGATTTTTCCTTGCTATCCGAAGATGAGAGTGTACATCGCGGTGCCATCTGCATGCTTTACCTCCTAACTCGGGCTCTAGACCCGCAGCTGGGACCAGAGAGAGAGTAACCTCTCTCTTCTCTCATCATCACTCGCTTGGTGCTCTACGGACACGGGGAGCGAGCCGACAGTCGACCACAATAATTGTACCGTATTTGTGTATCATTTCTCTTTCTCGTCCTCATCCTGTCTTTCACGCTGGGCACAGACAGGGAAGGAGAGAAGAACAAGGCTTCGCAATCGCTATTTCTACCGTGGAAATACATTTGGTGGGGTTTTGTGCCCTGTCCGTATTTGGTGAACCCTGGATTTAGTGAACATGGAGACGGTGGATAAGGAGTGCGGGGCGTTAGGTGGACTATTCCAGGCGATTGTCAATGATATGAAGGTAGGTCCTGCATCATTATGACCGAAAAATGCTTTTGTTTGTTGCCTGCATTTGTGAGCTGCTTGTTTTCACCCTCGAGGACATGGAACCGTTATTCTGTCACAGTGCGTCGAAAGGCTACCTACCTGATAGTGACTATCCCCCAGCAAGGTTTGCGCATTCTGTCGCGTCATTGCTTTGGAAATGTTGCTTTGACAGCTACTATAATTGAATCCAATTGCTCGATCACCATTGCATGTGCGTTGTGTGTGTCAGAGCGTTGGTTTACTCTGCATAGATTAGGTTAAACCTAGTGTGTGTTAGGGTAAGCATGTGCATTCGAACACGATATGGATTATAACCATATGGATCATTTATGAGTGAATACACGTGCATGTATTCGGCTTTTATTAACACAAAATAAATGAATGTTAAGATGTCAGATTTAACCATGCCATTTTCACATGTCCCATGCTTTTCTGTTTGTTTTGCGCGCCGGTAATAAAAACCGCGGTTATAAGCTCTCCCGTTTTGTAGAAAGCAGCACCGTTGATTTTCTGCCAAGCTGATTTTTCTTTTAAAGAGACCGTGTGGGGTAAGCATGAGCTCCTCGAAAGCCATCACGCGTCCAGCAGTGCCGCTGTGCCTGTCTGAATGGCCCATGGTGTCGGTCTAACCTGCTGTATGGTCTGGCCTTCTTCTCTGGGTAGAGCAGCGATGATCCAGATGAGAAGACAGCAAACCAGACTCCTAGCTACACCCACTGTGACTAACCGACAGATTACCTGGCGCTGACTTGGGACCAGTAACACGGCTACCGTTGTTTCCATCTCATCATCTGTGCCTTTCTTTCCACTGTGTGAGAAATCATGGGCTTGATGCTGCATCAAGGGGTTTCTACGTCATCCGAGCCCCAGTCTCACGTGAATAAGGTTGGAGTAAAGCTGGTGTTCTGCGTGGTTACGGACCATCTGTATCTGTGAACATCATAGGGTTTTGAAGCAGATAGGGACACGTCAAACTGCAACCTCGGATTATCAAAATCCTAAAGGAAGAACCGGTGACAACCCCCCCTGCACTCATGGTTACATCTCTCTACCTTTCTCTCCCCCACATCCACCATTCTCTCTCGCTCGCTCTCTCTCTCTCTCTCTCTCT